>NW_005054361.1:2862837-2867573 GCF_000277835.1 Geospiza fortis
TTACCGAGGCTGGGTCTTACCGGGGCTGGGTCTTAGCGGGGCTGGGAGCGGGGGGTTAGCCGTGATTGCGCCGAGAGGGAAGCCCGGGGTTTAGGGGGGGCCGGGCTGGAGAGGTTAAATGTACGGCAGGAGCTGTTGGCAGGAATACGGTGTGAAAGTGAAATTACAGGTGGCTGCCACAGCGGTTCGTTCCACACATCCCCTTCCACCGCGAGCAGTGGGTTGTTTGACATTCTGGCAGGGTTTTACCACTCATTTACACCGGGGCTCGTGTGATGTCAGGGCAACTCTTACAGGTTTGAGCCTGCCTGGAAGAGATCTCCAGAGGAAATTTGCTACTGATGAGTTAGGATTTATCCCGTAGGCAAGGGAGCGTTTGTAGGGACGTTGGTGTGGCTGAGAACGTGAGCCTCAGAAGTGCAGATCTAGAAACAGTGGCTGCTCCCAGCCCAGGTCCGTTCCAGTCCAATGTCTTACCCAAAGCACTGCCTCTTCCTGAAAATTTTAAGCCGTCCTTCCTCTCCCCTCATTAGCCACAATCATTATTGGTTGGTATTTTTCTACATTAACCAATAGAGCGGGAAACCCTACCTTTTTGGTTAGCTCTTTTTGCCTTAGATTTGCTATTGCTATATAATTATTATCAGCCAATGCAAACCTGCTACATCTGTCTTCAGATAGTGTAGGCTGTCTTACTGTACGGATAGTATACACTATCTTACTTAAGATAGTGTATGCTATCTTACTTTTTATTTCTTATTACTTCAGTGGAAATGTTGAGTGTGTCAGGAATTTAGGACTTGAGAGCACAAAGTGGTACACAGAGCTTCTGGTGTATAGAACAATCACAGAATGGTTTGGGTTGGAAAGGACCTTTAAAGGTCCTTTAGTCCAACCTCCCTGCAGGGACAACATCAAATAGATCAGGTTGTTCCAAGCTCTGTCCAACCCAACCTTGAATGTTACCAGGAATGGGATGTCCAGCACCTGCCTGGGGAACCTGTGTCAGTGTTTTACCACCCTCTGAACCTACCCTCTTTTTGATTAAAACCACCACACCTTGTCCTATCCCAACTGGCCCAACTAAAAACTTTGTTCTTATCTTTCTTATAAGCCCCCTTTTAGACACTGAAAGGCTAAAACAAGATCTCCCCATCTGCCTGGTTGCTCAACACTTCATTCAACAAGCTTTACAATCTTTGCTGGCTTCCTTCCAATTAAAAAAAGAGTTGCTGGTGGTGAAATATCACCAACATTGAAACTATGGATTATTCAGTGAGATTTTACTTTGTCAGTGTAAAACCAACCACTGCTGTGTTTTTATGGCTTTCCTTTCTTATTTCTTCTTTTGCCCAATATTTCCTTCATTTGCTACATGAATGGCTGAGTCCATGTCATACACCAACAACTAACAACATCTGCAGTTAGTTGTTTTCAATCACAGTACAAATATTAAATAAATAGGCTAAATATGCTAATGAATCTGTAAGAACAGAGTAACCAATTACTGACTAGGAAGTGTAAGACTTTTACCTTCCTATATGATGAGCAAATAGATAAGAGGAGAGTTCCCCAGGCTGGCAGCCTCAATTATGTCTGCCAGTCTGTGGATATTCTGGTTCATAGTCAAAGAGAGGATCATCAGTTTGCCTAATCTCCCTGCTGCCTTACACAGAATAAAGTAAAAACCTGAAGTCAAATAGACCCCTTTGCTCCACACAGAGGGGGTTTGTTTGGCAGAATGTCCATCAACTCTGCTAAACTTTAAAAATAATTTTTTTCTGTAAAAGCTTTTTTTCCATAGTTGTTTAATACCATTCAGGAGGAAATTTCAGCTGCTAAGAAAACATTATCCCAAGGTTCACGCAAACCACATATGGAAACCATGTTTCAGAGAAATCACTTGTCTGCCTATGTTTTACATACTGAGGTTAACCATTTTAAGGTAGTTTATTTAACTAGACAGCAATAGATATTTACAGGTGAAAAGATGTTTTCTGAAGACTAAACTTCAGCCACTTCAGAGATCTATGCTTTGAAGAGAAGTTATGACTTGTCTCTGGTCAAAAGCCAGCAAGCTTGGCTCCTTTGAGGCACTGTAATTAATAAGTAATTATAAAGGACAAATGAAAAAGATTGGAAGTTCTTTCTCACTGGAACAAAATTATGTTTGATGTTATAACTATAGTTACAAGAAATTTTCAAAATCCTCGTGGGACTGGTAAAAACACATGACACTATTCATCTTCTACCTAATGAAAATTTAGAAAAAAAAGGAGTGTCAAACCAAAATGAATGTAAATCTTTAGTGCATAGAGAATTCAAATTGAACTGGTTTAGACATAAAGTAAAATTTATCTTTGCAAAATGAATGGAAGTTTTAAAATGGGATGAACTAGGAAGGGTCTATACAAGAAGTTTTTGTCCTTGAAGGACTGCTTAGCACTCAAGAGAACTGAAGCCTCATAGATGCCCATCAGCTTCAAAGGGTCAGGATGAGGTGCACAAGAAACACTGAGCTGTCAACTCTCAGAGCTACAGTCAGAAGAGCCCCAGATGTGTCCTCTAACCGTATCCATTTCTCCTCTCTCAGGTCAGCCACATGGTGGGTAACCAACACCCAGCAGGAGCTGAGAGATTTGCAGTTTTTAAAAATGAATCCATCTGTAACTGAAAAGAAAAAGTATACACAACCTATTACACAGCATTTTTCCACCCCCTTCTTATTCTAGAAGGACTGTAATTATTCCCAGTCGTAGAAGCGGTACAGTAGTAATCCCTCTCCTCCTACATGCTTCATTTACAACTTGAGAGCTAACAGCATAATAAATTCTTAATAAATTATACTAAAATATTGTGGCACTGCTCTAAAAATAAAACCTGGAGATGAATTGTTAAGAATATGTTCCTTAAATGCATAAAATTATCCCTGAAATATGCAGGACTTTTTACAAAAATGTCTTGGCTTCTAAACATCTGTGATCATAAATACTTCTCAGAAAAGCACTGGCAGTGAATCTGTAGTATTTGAGTCACTTTTTTAAAGGAGAAAGCTTTTTCCTTTTTACTATTAATCTCTTTTCCTTTCATCTCAAATTTAATTCATCTCTAGGTCTTTACAAAGTCATGAAATTATGCATGTGCTAAGAACGATGAGTTAGAATGAAAGAAGGAAGAACCTCACAAAGATTCAATAAAAGTAATGATAAAAATACTGGGAAGAGTAAGGAAAATATTGGAGTTTCATTCATTTGGGGCCACAACATTGGCCAGAGCCATTTTAGCAAGTTTTAAAAATAATGTTTCTAATTTGCATCCACTGGATTAATTTTGATTGTGAATTCAGATAACAGCAGGCAGTGAAGTGTTCTTTTACTACTGTAATTTTGTATTTATGCTTACGCTTAACATTGGGTCCCTGAATGCATGGTAAAATATTTAATTACATAGTCTGGTTTCCAGGCATCCTAAATGTCTACCTTCCTATAGAAGCTATAAATACCTAGCAGCTCTAGGACTGAGCACTGTTTTATTAAATGTTTATATATGGTCCTGGAAATCCAAGGTTAAGCCTACAGACTTCAAAAACCTTAAATTTCATATCTGGGGCTTTCTATCCTCTTTGTTTTTCTCTTCTGAGAAAAAAAAGATGCTTCTTCATCTCATAGCTCCCCAGAATTTGTAAAGAGAGAGGGAAGGACTGAAGAAGGAAAAGTTGATCAGCTATGAATGCCAAAGTCACTTACACATAAGGCATGCTCATATATTGAATTGTTTCAGGAAAGTGCTCGGAGATTTTGGTTTGATGCATATTGATTAAGACGGGCTCTCAAAAAGGCAGCTGTTACTAGGGGAAAGTTGTTCTTGTGCTGGTTGCATGAACAAAACAGAAGTCTCCAAGCAGTTAATTAAGCAAGATGGAAAAGAAGCAATATATTAAAAATACAAAATCTTCAACAAAACAAAAAAAATACTAATGCTTCAAAAGTTCTCCTAGAGGGAAGGAAAAGCCTGAGGGTTTATAGGAGAATTCAAAAGACTTTGAGAGTACTTTTCATTGGATAGGGTTGTAGCTGTTCAGGGATTTTGCAAAAGAGCATGGAGTATACTATTGAAAAGAGTAAATTAAAATATAACATTTTCAAAACTTGCCACAATTATTTTAGATCTGGATCTAAATATTACATATCAGGCTCTGGAATGGGGATGCGTCTCTTGTAAATGTGCTGAATAGACTATTCAAAACCAGAGGTGTTGAGGATGTGTGTATACCTCACCCATACCTTAATGAAACACTTTTTTGAGGAAGAAGGTAGCTGAAAGTAAACTTCAGGTTGTTTGTTTTTTTAGTTCAGAGCAAAGAGAGTAATTCACAAAGAGAAAAGAAATTTTTTAAACTGTCAACAAAGAAAACTAGTTTAAAGTAACTCTCACCCATAAAGAATTCCTAGTACTGCTTGAGCAATCACTGCTGGTGGGAGCTGTGTTTCTGAAAGGTCACCACACTAAACCAGAACAGTGAAGGCTTAAGTTCCATTTTGCCATGTGTCTATCAGAGTCAGTATTAGCAACAGAGGCACAGCAGGGAAGAAGCTGAAACAATCTGGACAGCAGGTGACCAATAAGACCTCCCCCACAACATACCTAAGTCTTTTCAACAAGCCACATATCTTCACATGTCCCATAAACTCCAGGGATTTGTTGTTGCTGACTTTCCCTTCATTTCAGGTCTTTCC
>NW_005054361.1:2867583-2894862 GCF_000277835.1 Geospiza fortis
CTAGTTTATGTCTGTATGGTCAACAGAAACCTTCCATGACCAACTTTAGGCTGGGGTTTGATACGTGCTTCCAGCAAAGACCTCAGGTGATGCACATCCCATGGAAACTTAGTGTGGAAATGTAATTATTCTTCTCATGCTCAGCTCTTAGAAAAAGAAAAAAAAATATAATTTTATTCGTGCAAGTAAAAGGCTAAATAAAACTAAAAGCAACTGCAGGAAAAGATGAAAGAACATGCATTCTTTTTTTTAAATGGTAAGATTATTTTCCTACCTGTTGCAAAATTCTCTTAATTAAGTACTTAATCCTGCTGTTGTGTTTTAATAAATTGGTATTAAGGATGTTGGTATTGTGTCAGCATTGTGATAAAAATTCAGGTGGCCTTTCCAGACATCATCACCAAAACACCAAAAAGATTTGGCTTGCTATTTCCTTAATGAACGACAGATAAGATACAAACTTCCCATGTATTTAGAACCTCCCTCCTGTTCAGAAACTAAATTCATTGCTTCATTATTATTAGGACCTTTACAGATTTCTTTATGATTGCTAATTACTTTTTAATCTCCCTGGCAATAAATAGATTTTCTAACTTAATTGATTTCATTCACAAGGACTAACAGATTACCCAAGATTGTGCTCACCATCTGTCATGCAAACACAGGTAAAGTAACATTTTCCTTGCTTTTTCTTCCTAAATTGCATCTTTTTTCCTATGGAGTTTTGTGTTCAGATTTATAGTATCACCAGCAGTTTTTGGTTGGATGCATTTATTTGTAAAATAACTGTCAAGAAGCAGAAATTATATATACATTGGGAACTTTAAATAAGTTGCAAAGGGTTATATTAAACTAAAAGCTCCCCTGAAAAGACAGTGAAGTTCTTATACCTAAATGTAAAAATCTCTAAAACTACAATCATGTTCCAATTGGCAAGGTGTTGGATTAATTCATTATTACAGTTCTCCAAATTGAGAAGACTAAAATAAGATGAGTTATTTGTCTTCTGACATTTTTCTGTGCATTCAAGGAGTGAAGGACTAGATAAAGAATAGAAAATTCATGTTTTCAACCTCAAGGGTTGGGATACTTCATACTGAAAATTAATTGCCACATAACCTACAATTCTATGAAGTGAGACTTCAGAAACAGATGTCCAATTAAAATTGCTTGCACTGCCCCTGATACAATTAGAAAACTATCCCTCTGCCATCATGACCCTGTTATTTCTGGGTTTTATGAAAATATAACCATGCAGAGCCTACTGGATCTCTTCTTCATAGCTGGATGAAAGTATTTGAACAACTGCATTACCAAAGTCAGTGGGTATTAAGCCAGCCATGTAAACATTAGCATTTTGTAGAGATTTTTAAGTGCATTTGGTCACAAAACATGCCACTGGACTTTGATTCAGTGGTGCATTATTTGTCTGATAGTGTGACTCCTGGAAATGCCTCAGCTTTCCAGATGGGTTCCACAACTGCTTCCTTGTTCTGACAACAGTATTTTTTATCACACTTTTGAGAAAAAGAAAAAAAAGATATTTTGTCTAAATATGACTTCCAGTGAAAGTGTGAAAGTATTTCAGCCAAATAGAAGATATGGCCAAGGTATCTGCCTTTTGTTTATTATTAAAATAAACGTGGAACATTGACAAAACAAATAAAATATAGCTGTTTTCTGTGAAAGAAAAAAGAGTAAAAATATGCATTACATGGAAAACTGGAAGGTGAATTCTGTTCTAGTATATTGATTTCTTTTGATGCTTTTTATTCAAATTGTGATATTTTTGTTTACTCGACAGACAGGGAAAATAAAATCATTTTTAGAGAATGCTCTCCTTTCTTTTAGTATATTCCAGGGCAAAAATACCTCTTTGTTTTCCACCCACCTTGCCATCCTCCTTTTGCCTACCATTTCTACCATTTGTTGCTTTCATCCCTGTTTGCATAGGTTCTCAGCCATTTTCACAGGGCCAACCTTCTAAACAATCTCTGCCCGTCAGCTCCCTGTGGGTTCAGGTGTTTGACTCTTCCAAAATTCTGGAAAGACCAGTCTGTAGCTTTGCAAAACAAATCTCCAAATTCTACATTTGCCACATCCATTCTGATGATATTCTTTGGATATTTATCTCATAATGTGTATGAATTAGCTATATTAATCAACTTTGACATTAATTGTCAGACACAGCACTACGGTCGGAGAGATGAGTCTCAAAGAGTGCCATTCCCTGGTTTCCTGTTGGGGAGAGTGCTGGGCTCAGGTGATGCATCAGGACATTCCTCAGGGACTCATAATAACCCTCCCACTGTCAACCAGATGCAGCCACAGACTGACAGGTCTGCAGATGTTTATCTGTAAGCAGGTCTTTAGTCTATTGGCAAGCTCAATCACCTCTGAACATCCATCAAAGCAAGCACACCATCCACTTTGTCTAGATTTTAAAGCAATTACAAGTTACTCGTACAGGTAGCACAATTGCTGATATTTGCATGGATTATGTAGGGATTTCCCTGAAAAGGATGGGTCAGCAAACATTTTGGCTTCTTACTTATGTTCAGTAAAAATGAGGGTCCCAAATGTGGGTGAATTTGTTCACAGCATGTTGCACTTCAAGGTGTTTGGCTGAACATTGCTCACACAGAAATGAACAGTATCCAATGCATTGGTATGCCAACAGGCCAATCCTTGGAAAGAAAACAGGTGTATTTAATCTGTGAAATCTGTAGTAACTCACCCAGCCCTGTGGTAGATGTGTAAGGAATCAGGCTGGTAGCTGCTGAGCTAGGACTGATAGTAACAGGGCTTCTTTCACCTGCAACAACCAGCCCAAGGGGATTTGGGGATCCCTCACTAGGGCTGTCATGCCATGCCTTGAATTCATAGGCAGCAAACTATGTCTGAGTGTAACGTGTGTATGTGTGTGGCAGTAAATAAATGTGATTTGCAGCTCAATTCCAACACAGCATCCATGTCCCCTTTCATCAGTGTTCCCAAATAAACTGTTTTATCAGTATTAGCATCAAGCTTTTCAGCTCAAAAGCAAAGGAATTTTCTTAAGCCATTGAAGAATTTACATTTCTTCCATCTGTCCTGTAACTTCCTCACTGTAGACGGAAAATTGAGGTTTCCAATCTCTGTATCTGGTTCTGTTTGCTTAATCCAGCCTTGTTATAACCCTTTAGCAACTCACAGTCCAATGCACATCAACCAAGATGATGCTAATGGTTTTACAGGCCCGTGGCCATATTCTGAGGCTTTGAAGTTAATCATTTTGCTTGAATAAGGAGTTCCAAAATGTTAAAGCTTTTGGTTAAGAACTGCAGATACAGGAACAAAAAATACAGTGTTTCCTGCATACCCCTTTTTCTCTTGAAGACAAAGTGGAAATATTTGCCTCATTCTTTTCTCTTCCTATGCAAGTATCTGCAGTTTCACAGCGTTTACATCATTAAAAATTCTCCTCTAAGGCAAAAGTTGTAGAGGCAACTCAACAGGGCTCATTTTCAAGTCAATGAGTTTCTATTTGAACAGTCAAGGCATACAAGTTAAGATAGTGGAATAAGAAAGCAATAATCTAGTAATAATGAAGTGGGAAGAAGTGTGAGTACTTATTAAGCCTTGCTCCCTCAGGACTCAAAATTACGTCCGAGTTTTCAAATGTACTGAGCTTCAACTTAAGTCATGTGCATGTAATGGAGCAGAGAATATTGTAACAGATTTACAATATTAACAGTTTACTGAATTTTGCACTTGTGTGAGTAGTACCTCAGTGTGTAATTTATTTTTCTTAAGCTGCCCTTCAAAGATAAAATTAATTAGAGAAAATGTAAAGGCAACTCTCTATTCTGTCATAAAGAATGAGTATGTTTTAGTGTTGTTCTTTTTTCAATTTGTTTTGTCTTAGAGGAGGACCCTGAGTAGTTTTTTACCACAACAGTTATTGTTAGAATGATGAAAGGAAAAAATGAAGAAATGAACAGAAAACAAAGGGCATTTGTAAAACTAATATAATTTGCCTGTGGAATTTTAGCACTCATGCAACACATGTTTGAATTCAAACAAACATTTAAATTTCTCTTTCTCTCTCTGAATTTTTTTTTGGGAGACACAATACAATTCAGCTTTGATGTAACCATTTTTATTCTAGACAACTTACAACTTTAATTATTTAGTACCTGTGTCAGACAGCTAAATCTTCAGAATTATCCTCCTTCACTAAGAAATCTCTAAACTCATTCTTCCTCTACCCCTCCAGCATCATCACAGACTCAAGTCAAACTTCAGCCAATCCATAATCAACTTCTTCCAGCCAGTGGTTTTATTTATTTGGTGCCTTTAGATTTATAATGCCATTCAGCGTGCCATCAGCCTCATCTCAGTCCTATTCAACCTTCACCAATGTCTTGCTAGGCACTTGTTTATTTATCTCCTCCAGGAAATGCCTTACCTAATGGAGAGTTGAAATTCTCCATGAAGGAACCTGTTTTTCTTTGTCAGCTGCATGCACACAGTTATATGCACATATATATCTTTTCATTGCTCACTATGGGTTTTTCCAACCACAAAAGTTTCTCTGTCTGTCAGGAAAAGTTTGTGTTCTTACATTATCTATATTAATATCAGCTTTGACTCCATCAATATTAAAGCAAGCTAGAACTGATTCTCCTCTTTCATCTTGATTTTTATTTCCTTTCTGTCCTAACCATGGCAAGAAAGATCATATGGGGAACACAATACACCCAGGCAAAAGAAAATATAGTCTAGAGACAAACTTGGTTAAAAGTCTGCCTGAACAACACCAGAAATTAGTAAAAGAAAATTGAAAAATTAAATACACAGTCATGGTTTACATAATGCTGACCTACCAGTATTTTTGTACTTCAATTGCTGCTGCTGGCTCTCTCATCCTTTTGCACATTTGCAGTGGCATCACAAGACCTCTGGCAGTGGTACTATCCAGCTGACGTCAATATAAGCCCTGTTGTTGACTCCAAGGATAAAGAACTTTGTTTAAGATGCAAATCAGGATTTTGCTTTTGAAACAATGTAATTTTTGCTAGCTTCAAAATGGGTTTTATCTTCTCTTTACCTGTTGCTTTCTTCCTATCTTGTTCAGTTGAATGACTAAAAATAATTACCAGGTTATAAATAACTAATGCCCCTGAATACAAGGGGAAATGAAAAGAAAACGGAGACATCTTTTGCATTAGTTTAAAACCTGTTCAGGATAATCTCCTCTGGAGTGTAATTGTAATTGGTCAACTTTGTGACTGAAGGTTAGGAAAGACATAAGAATTAAAAGCAAGAGAAATAACCTACATCTCACTTTGAAATGAAATCTGTTTGCCTGACACAGTCTTGGTTAATAACTTTATAGCAGACATACAAATAGTAAGGGGATATTTTTGTCCATAATGTGAAAAAATTAAAGAGAACTGAGCAATGAAGGTCTAAGGAAATACTAAAAATAGCAGGAAACTGCGCCAGTCAGTCATGGGACCAACAAAAGTGCTAAATGTTGTACAGAAGGAGTAACAAATAATTCCTTTAGAAGATGCTAATTCCCAAATGTTTTGTAAGGTATCAGATTTTTTTGTCTGGAAGGACATTATACCCTTGCAAAAACCCCTGTGTTTTTGTGTAGTGGTTTTGGTACTGGCTTTGAAGCAGACAGTTTCCTCTTACAGAATTAATTTTCCTTGCATTTTGTTTAAAACCAAATTTTATTTTCAAGAGTGTTTTCTAAAGCAGCAAATGATTGTGAAATATTAAAGGCATGAATCTTTGTGTATAGTCAATTTTAATGAAAAAGAAGTTGCCTAAGAAAATACACCTAGAGTATGGTCTAGCAATGCTTATTCATTTTCATCAAACACCCTTGATTACAAAAGAAAATAGATAAGGCACAAGTCATACTAAGTTTCCTGGTCTTATCACCACTCTTTTTAGCAACTGGGAGGATTCAAAAGGATGACCTGGGAGGGATTTCCTGTTCAGCAAGCTACGGTTTCTGCTAGAAGAAGGATTCTGCTTCTTCATACTGAAAGAGCTGCCCAAGTTCACTAAAATATAAATGAGTACACTTGTAATTTTCTGCACACTACTCTTGTTTGAATGGAAAATGTGAGGGAAGACACAATTGAAAAATAACCTAAGTTTGTTCAAAATGTGAAAACAAGTTTACAAGTTTGATATGAATGAAAGTAAATTTTGAAGGCTGTGTGTGGTACAGTAAGACAACACAGGGGAGTCTAGAAGCTCAGTTTCTTTGTGACAGGCTGCCTAATTGCATGTACAGTAAATGCCACTGGAAATAGCAGCAACGTGCTGATAAGGTGAAGCATTCTTCATGCATTTCTTTAACAGAGAAGTACATGTAAGTTACCATTCACTTCACTGGCCAGAAGCAATTCAATTCCATCTCTCTCATTTTAAATTTGTCAGCCTCTATATCCTGGTTGTTAAAACACAATTGTGGCCCTCCATTCTGCCTTGTTTACATTGTTTTAAAAACTGTTCCTCAGAAATCATTTGCCATGATTTAAATGTTTCTGTGATTTGCTTCTGAGAATGCTGCCTATTTGTCATATCTTTAAAGGGTCTGGAGGAAAATTTAATCATAATATAGAGAAATGGGAATGAGGTATTCTACAAAAAGAATGGATTTTTTAAAAGGGAAATAATTTTCAGGAATTTTTGTTAAGAAGGAAGATAGTTATATCATTGTTTGTAATAGTAATTCTGAATTAATTACTGCATACAGAGTGCTATTATCAATTTTCTAGCTATCCAGCATGAAAACAATAGTAGTGGATTTCAATGCAGAGAATTATATAATCCTAATTTTAATTTACATAAGCCTTTATAAAATTGGAGATCAACTATAATGACCTCCCAATGCACAAAATATTTCAGAGAGAAAGAGGTTGCTCTAGCTCAATTCCTAATTTTTAATCCACTTTGCTAAAAATAAAAGATGACAATTCTGACACATTTATCCCCATTGCAAGTACCCATCTGCAGGTGCTGCTCTACTGAAGAATAGAAAGGCATGGTCCTGACTGAAGGTTCATTGATGCTGCAATGAACATCTGATTACAGGAAAAATTCCACTAAGTCTGCAAGAGCATGGTTATAAATAGGTGGTGCTCAGCATAAGTCAAGAATGCAGATTTTACCCCATCAGGCATAAAAAGAAGTATCAGTTCACTTTATGTTCTCCATCTTTGTTTGGATAACTCACTTCTTAATCCAATACAGGCAGCAAGCAATTAATATTTTTCCCATGCTCTTATTCCTGTCAGTCCCAGTAACAGAGGGCTGTGCTTTGTTGTTTCTTTGGATCATTACTGAAACACATTTATTCATTGCTGTCTCAGGGTTGATGCACAGGTGTATTCTTAAATCTTCATTTAGTTTTCAGTGAACCATTTGGATGTTTTAGTGTTCGATCCCTCACATCCATTCCTCCATGTCACTCAAATTTACCCTGTGCTGACAGGATTGCAGTGCCAGATTAATTATTGTATATGACTTTGCTTTGCTATCAAGTCATGAGTTGAGGAAGCTACAATGCATAAAAAGCTATTCTTACAGTTCTGATAAAGGAAGGTTTGTAGGATGGGCACATCCTCTTACTAGTTCAAATGATTCAATCAGGAAAAATTGACATGTTTCCAGGCACAAGCATCTGAAGCCTAATTGTGTGTCCCAACTGTATCAGCTGGTTTAATGCCATTCTTCATAAGCTTTGTCTCTCTGTCATGCATACCCACATAAACATCACACACACAGGCTACTTATTTGTGCCTTGCACATTAATTTCAAAGGAGGGTGTATTGATAAGGCCTGATTTCCAGGTTTTGTCAAGAAAAAGGAGGAGAGGAAAAAAGGTAAGATGAAGAGTTAAGAGAGAAGACTGAACTCCCCTGAAACTGAACAATAGATTTTGTTGCTTATGAAGATTATTATAGAGTAGGTATTGGTGCACACAACTGGCTGCAAATTTCTTTGTGAGATGACTGTGATTGAGGTTCAACTCTATAGACCTCTAGGCTTCATAAATTTGTATCATGCCAGATTTTGAGCTGCTCTGTGCTGATTTACATTCTCTCGGGTTATTCTGTTGTTGAGATGTTTATAGCATGAATTTATTGGTATGGCGCGACAGCTGGGGAGAAATAAATGGGAAGTGCTGGAAATGTTAAGAAACTAGTCTGGGAAAAGGAAACACCTGTGAGAGGAGGACAAAATCCAAGGTTCTTTCTGACAAAGAGAAGTGTTACATTGGAGAACCCAGCCAAGAAACTATATATAATTATGAAAAGGCAAAATTCAATGCAGCATATCACAACAGTATTTGGGAAAACAGAATGAAAATAAGTGCTACAGATGCCCTCTGCAGACATTTCCCCATGGTTTTTTGCCCCTGAATAAGATCTCAATCCCCATGTATACCAATGTCCCTAGGCTGTCATTCATCTGCCACTTTATCATCAACGGGTAAGATTTAAAATAGTTTTTTACTAACTCCTAAGTAAAAATACACCCTATTTCTGAATGTGGCTAGAAAAAAAATCAAGAAATTTGTCTATAATGTCCTTACGCTGACAGTCATCACAGAAGTTGTCACCACTAAAGATCTATTGCTTTTGATAATGATTTTTCTTGGTGAAATCAAGAAATACTTGTCCAGGTAAGTGACAAGACAGTGAAATGGGGTTTTTATGCATCAGGGGCACAAAAATTTCTATGTGTCTGAGGCAGAGTGTGTTGGAACTATCAATATTATGTCTACCACTCAGATTAAAGCAGAGGTTCTACCAAAAGAAGAAGAAAATAATTGGTATACAGCAGGCTATGATTGCCCATTTAGTTGAACTGAACTTAATGAATCACCGATGGACTGGTGATTCCAAAGTAGGTCTCAGGCTGATGGTGCTATAGAACAGAGGGAGATTCTCATGCTGCTAATGGTAGAAACAAAGCAAAACAAAACAAAAAACAATGAAAAAACACCAAACAACTTGGCTATTATGATCATAGGATCAGGCCAAATTATCAACTGGGAAAAGTACTTCAAAGAAAAGTTACTCTGGGCCCTGGGGGAACCAGTCTGTCTCAACTGTTGCTGTTCCAAAAGGAAATAGCACATCTGAGAAACTCAATGCTTTTTGTAACCAAGGCTAACATTAGCAGGGCTTATACCATACCACAATAATGCTGTGGACAGAGTCAAGATTAAAAGGATATGTAAAGCATAATTTATTCAATGGGACAATAGAAAATGCTATTTACTGCTCACATTTCTGCTCCCATTATTCATTAGAGTAACACATGGTGGTTTGTTTGAAGTACTGAGGGGAAAGAAAGGCTTGGACAGATTTCATCAAAATGTAAACTTCCTGTCTATGTTTCCATACATAGCGTTGCTTTCAGATCACTCCTAAAGGTTCTGAGCACCGCCTGAAAGGTGTTTCTTCAGTTGTTTCCAAAGCATACTCAGAGTCTGCCTCCCTTCTTTTGCCTAAGATTCTGCTACATCATTAGAACCTATGAGGAGGGGATGAGAGAGTTGGGGATTGGGGTTGATCAGCCTGGAAAAGAGAAGGCTTCAGGGTGACCATATTGCATCAGTCAGTACCTGAAGGATCTTACAGGAGAGCTGGTGAGAGACTTTTTACAAAGACTTGTAGTGATAGGACAAAGGGTGATGGCTTTAAACTGAAAGAGAGCAGGATTAGATTAGATATTAAGAAAATCTTTGCTGTCTTGGTGGTGAGACACTGGCACAGGTTGCACAAAGATGTGACACATCCCTGGGAGTGTTCAAGGCCAGGCTGAATGGGACACTAAGCAACCTGGCCTAGTGAAAGTGTCCCTGCCCATGGTGGGGAGAGCTGGAACTAGATGATCTTTAAGGTCTCATTCCAACTCAACCCTGCATCTCAACCCAATTTATGACTCCATGATTTTCCATTAATAAATTTATTTGCTAACTCTATGCATTGGCAACATTTGCAAAATTCTCCATATTATCATTCCCACACAGCTGCTTCCTTTCCATGTGTTTCTAATACACAAAGATTAAGAATGAAACCTAATATATATGACACAAAGTTTCTATATTCTGATGTGTTTATTAGAGTGATCATACACTGTTGCATCTATTCTGACCATGAGGAGCACAAATGCTGTTTTTTTCTGTCCATTAGCCTGTGTTTCTCAGAGCATTCATACTGAGCTGTGTGATCCTCCTCTAGTTTGGCTGGCCTATGCAGTGCTTACCTCAGATAAGGAATGACAAAATTGTTACTAAGTGCTGTGTCCTCTGCCACACAGTAACCAGCTCTACGGAGGGATGAAGATTCATTCTCTAGCTCACTCTCCTGTGGAAAACCTGAAAAACTCAAACCTAAGGCTATGACTTTTGTTTCCACAAGTTCAGGAGGATCAGGCCAGCACCAGCCCAAAGCCAGAGGACAGTTACTGCAACCAAATCAGCACCTGCACAGCTCCTCATCACCATGGCAATGGGTGTGACTGTCTTCCAGATGATGAAACAAAACTAGTCCTTTTGGCCTTTGCAAATCACTGGAATTCTCAATTACTTTCATGAAATTGCTTCCATGTCGGTGAGGGTCCATAGTGACACCGAGTCTCCAGGCAGGTGCAAAGGAGAGCCCTTTATTGCAAAAACCAGGCCTTTTGAAGCAGCCAGGCCTTTATCAGTTATATAGTTTTAAATCATAACAAATGGAATCCAACCAACCACCATATACCACGATGTGAACACATAATGGTTATTTAACTTGTTTTTCTACCTCTGATTCAGCCGAGCCACTTTCCCATAGTCCTCTTCTACTTAGCTGAAGTAGCAGGCCTGAGTCATGATTTTACAAGGGTAACAAGGCCTTTATTTTTATAAAGGGCCTTTGTATATTTTATTTTATATGTAACACTTTTGGTATCATGGAGGTCAGTGATTTGTGCTAAATTTGTGCAGCCATATTGCCATGAAGCTGGTGGCTTTGTGCATTGATAAACCTGAAATGCTGGATGCTACATGGCCTAAAAAGTTCAGGAATCCCTTTCCCAAAATCAGACCAATCTGGATAATTCTGTTCTGGCGATTTAAATGCCAAAAAAATTTAAAATGGTTATTTGGGGTATATTCCCACTCCATCTTCTAAGCCTCTATCTCCTTGGTATCTCCTATCAAACAGAAGGCCTCATTTTTATGTAAGACATTACCACACATGCTACCATGTGTGTTTACATTTTTTATGTGCTTTGAGGTGAAAAGTAGCATTTTAATGTGAGATTACTATCTTTTCTTCAATAAGAAATCAAAGGGAAAAGGGATTAAAAGGTACTGATTTCATATAAAACCACAATGAAAGGTCTCTGCCTTCATGTTTTGTCTACCAAGTTATTTATAACCTGTAATTATCCCTGCCCTTTCCATGACATAAATAGGTTGTGCATGGTAGATTATTAGAGTGATTATTCTGTATTGGTCAAGCCTTAAGGTCCTAATTAATTCCCAGCACAAGTGAAATTATTATACTCAGTCAGTTTTATCCTCAAATGGAGCAAAACTAGACTATTTTCTCAGCACCTGGCCTACTGCTTTATTTTACAGTTCTGTTATCATCTGTCTCTTCACTGCTTTATCCAACATACACCATTTCCACTGGCTTTGCAAGAGAATAACTGAGATGCGTCATCCCTTGGAGTAGCTTTGCCAGGACCAGCTAGGAGAAACCAGCATGGCCTTTTGCTACTACACATCACTCTTTTTTTCCAGAAAAGGTTGCCTAGGTAAGGGTGAAAAATGAGAAGTGACTCGAGGTTCTGATCTAGCTTTTAGCAACCACCAGAGTTTAAGGAGTAAACTGAGAGATACCATCAATGGCAAAATGCACTGAAGTGAGACTACATGATTTCCCATGCTTTAAATTCAATATCTCAGTAGCAACAAGTTTATCCCTTCATTAAATATCAAGGTCAGTTTGTATAGCAGATTTATTGAAAATGATGATGGGAAGCACAGTATGAAAAAATGGAATGCAGCTGGCAGGAACTGCCTAGTTTCTGGGAATCTAACAGCACACACAATGCCTACCTTTTTGAATTGAAAGCTGAAAGAGATAAAGGGAGCTTTACTTAATTCAAAATATCACGTCTGAACTCTGAATCTAAATTTGACATGCATATCCATACTTGCCTTTTATTTACAGAGTTTGCTGTTCCAGAATTCGTGATTTCAGCACTGTCATATGTCTTTGACTCATAAGGAATGTGAAACTAGATTCAGATTTTTTGACTCAGCCCAAACCCCAGTGCATGGCTGGTAAAAACTTCATTCATTTTACCTATTTTAACTATCTATACAAAGTCCCACATGCATTATAAGTCAAATAATAAAGATAAACAATCAAATAGAATCTCAGAATTTTATTACACAGAAATACTTTGAAAAAATGTTTCATCTGCAGACTAGCAGTGAAAAAAAGAGATTGATTTTTACTTTCTTAGTGTTTCATGTATTGCCTATAGGTTGCCAGTTTTCTCTTAGTCTAAATGTTGAGTAAAATCTGATTACATTAAAGCCCAAAAATATATCACAGGACAGCAATAATAGCTGTAAACCGGAACAGACATCCTTCTGACGAAATGATGCTAAATTACACATCTCTCATCTCATGGTCCTGCAGACACAAATGAAAAATGCAATGACCTCCACTACTGTACCCTCTAAAAATTATGAGATCTGAGCAGTCAGCAGTTAATTCTGAGCAATGCCAAGTGCTGGTTTTAGAAGACTATGTATTATGTTTTTAAATTTCTTGTTGTATCATTGTGCAGACATGACTGGCATTCTAGAGAAGATACAAATTTATTCTGGATCTCCCTTAAGGATTAGTTTCAGTTACGGAGAAAGGAGCAGAGTCTGTGCTGAGCTATTGTAACCCAATAATAAAATGGATTGAAAATGTGACTAACTGCCTTGAGTTTATATTCTGTTTGAAGGAGAATGATACAAAAAAAAAAGTCTTAGTGTATTGCCCTCACAGAAAAAAGAGTATGTGTTTGGCAATGAGACAAGAACCAGAAGGAACAGTGGAAGGATTAGTTACCCTGGGGTGCTGAAGTCATGAGTATCATCCCATATTGAACCACTTGAACATCTATGCCATGCTGCATATTGCATATGCCACATAATTTACAGAAAATATTTTCTATACATTCATTGCATTGTTTAGAAACCTTTTTTGGGAGTAAAGCATTTCTACCTAGATGGAACAGTAACTGAGGACAAGGCTCAGGTCTTATTCTCCAACAAACGGCAGTATTTTTCACATTCTTATAAGTACTGTATAATTAAAACCTACTGGCCTTACAATGGAACTGTAATTTAGGACCTTTGATGAATGCTTTTGTACAACTGGTTGGAAAATGAGAATGCATGAAAAATTCTGAGATTTCAGTCATTGGCTGCTCTTTTTATAAAGAATTGCCAATATTTTCTCAGGAATAATGAGAGACATTCTGGACAGAGATTATTTAAATCAAGGCAACCAACAACTCTTTACACATGAGAGGCACAGGTCCCCGGTCCTGCCTTTCTTGAACCTCCCATATTCTAGACAGGACAGGGATCTAACCATCCATTGCAAGGGTTAATTTCTCTGCTGCCAAGAGAGGAGAAGTTCTTACACAAAGCACAGGAACAGAATCCAAAGAGTCTGAGAGACTTCCATCCTGGAAAAGCCAATAATTTTAGTGTAAGGATTCATCAGATACAATGGCACTTGCTTGAGCCCTTGCTCCATATTCAACATACTGATTTGACCAGATCTATTTTTAACCCAGATTAATGTCTTGGTTAGTGGCTATTAGTTGCTCTGGGGATCCTTCTTTTCCTCATATGGCCCTTTTGCAGCAGTCTGTATCCTGAATCAAAAAAGCTTCTAATATTTTTCCATCAAATTTGGTACATTTCTATATTACTGTTTCTTTCTCAAAAAGTCAGAATTTGAGGTCATATTTGTGCCACCTCTTCCTTAACAAGCAGATTGAAACTGTAGCAGAGATGTGAAGGAGATGCATTAGGGAGGAATAAATAGTATTTGGCACCCTAAGGCCGCAGCAAATGTATTTCTCACCTAGTGCTCAGATTTGTGGGCAGATTGGACAGGTAATCTTTGCAAACTTTCAGAGGTACTGGTGTACCATTAGTGAACACCACCCTCATTTTAAGAGGCTGCTTACATCTCTCTAATAGGTTCCAGAGGGTTCCTGTTTGTCAGAAACATAAATTTTTAAAAATGTGAATGACAGTATAACAGAAGTTAGAAAGGCAGGAGATCTATGAGGTTCTACAACACATTCTCCTACTGGGAATTCATCTCTTTATTCTAATTTATCTGAAATGTTCAGGTGTGTGCTCATTTTAGCATTTTTTAGGAATATTTGAAGAAATTTATTTGCTTTTACAACAGTGAGATATTTTGGAGTGTTTATCCTTAGAGAGAGAGGAGTCTAAAACATCACCAATCTGTTCCTGTGTTTGGAAATCACTTACCTACCACCTGGGAACATCACAAACTGACATATGGTACTGTCATTGTCTGCCTCCTGGAAGCTAGCAGAGTCTCTACATGAGAGGAAAGTTTAGCCTAGTTTGCACCAAAGAACACTAGAAACAAGAGAACCGTATTTTTTCCTAAGTGAAAATTGCACTTTTAAATAATTCTTAAAATATTGAAGCAATAATTAGAGACCAGGAGAGATTGAGCTTGCCAAGCTATTTTTAAATGCAAGGACAGAAATAAGAAACAAAAAACAAGAACAATTTCTCTTGGAAAAAAGAGAAGAAGAAGAATTTAACAAAAGAAAATAATTCAGCAGCAAAACTGATGGCCACAGTAGAACAAATGCATTAAGACATTCAAAAGATTGCTAGGCAAATTCATGCAAGAACAACCCTTAAATGGGGATCAAATTGCATTATAGATTGCAGTTATGGACGCAAATTCCAATCCAAGAGATGCCTCTAATAGGTTAAACAGACAAAGGAGGATATACTGGTAGTAGTGTCACTGTATGTTTGTCATTTTTCAATATTCTCTCTAAAACATCTGCTATTGGACATTGCCAAAAATGTCAGGGAAGGTCACCTTCTTGTCTGACCTGCTGTAGCTCTTCTATGTAAGAAAGTTATTTACAAAGCTACCAGTCATCACATAAGCTGTGAGTCTAAAAGAAATAGCAAGCCAGGTACCTTTACTATCAATTTAGTCATGCACTTCTATTTATGTGCATGAATACAGCTGTACATGTCAGAATTTAGGCTTTTGCTTTCAAAACCTTTATCTACACAACTTTATTAGCATGAAACTCAGGCTAGTAGAGTAAAAAATGGATGCGTGGCACCTTATTTGTGATAGTTGTGACATAATTTTATGTGCCCAAATTTATTTCAAGACCTTTTAACATCCTGCAGCCTGTCTTTTATGTTTATCTGCCAACATCTGTTCTGGTGGCACTAAAAGGACACTTCCAATCTACAGCAAAATATATTTGCTAAGCACTAGATATAAGCAAGAGTTCAGCTAATATCCTCTGTATCATCATCTGCAAATCTATGATGGCCACATAAAACCTGTTTTTTGTTATTAAATTGATGGAACTAGTTAAGTAAAGTATCTTGCATACATCTGGAGAAGGAATGACACTGACAACATAGGTCTGATGCACAAGTGCATACCAAAGGTTCCTGTTGGTGACCTTGCAGCCAGTCTAAAATTATACAGATGAATAAAGAATTTACTAACATTTCAAATGCAAATATTTTATTGATCCTGAAACACTGCATAGAAGATGAATGTGGCGATTAAATTTTTGGAACCTCAGTGATTTTATTGGTGAAGAGCCCCAAGCCATGGGGCAAAAATATCCCACTAGAATGGTGTCAAACAAATGTGCCTGCTGAGCAAGCAACTGAGCCTTACCTGTCCTTCTGTATGGCACTCCTAGTTGCCTTTAGAGGGCAGAACACTGCAAAGGATGCAGAAAAAAATTAGTCCTAAAAAATCTGCATTATATCTGTCCTTTGACCCTCATGTCTTTGAAGGACTAATGAAATCACTATTCTTTTATATGAGAAATTTATATGCAGTTTGCCTAAAAATATCCCTCTTAGTAGGTATTTTTTCATTGCTGCTTCAGAGCAGCAGTCAGATGACACCAGCAAAGACAACTCCCTCCTTGATATGCAATCCTCCACCACACTTCAGTGCTAGATAGCAGCAGAATAGATCTCAGCCATGTAAACCCCTATTTTGACTGTTTCTCAGAACAACTCCAACTGGAATGGCAGTTCCATGTGCTCCAGCCTCATGTGGAGATAGCCGCTGACTTCTGAAAACACACAGCAGCACAACCTGGCCCTGTGCTATGTCTAAGCTGAGGCACATGCGCAGCCAGGCTGCTCAAGCCCATATCCATGGCCTTTGCAGCTCAGGTGTGCCCTGCTCTCTTTGGTGCTCCTCACAGAGATGTCTCCATTTTGAACAGTGATGATAAACCATCACTGCTGCTGATGTATTCTGATTGGAAACCTCTCCTTGAGAAAAAGAATGGGAAAGCAGGATTAGGGGGTCAAGTCCTTAATTGTTTTTGATCAAAATAGCTCCAGTAATGTCAGTGGATCAATGTCCATTTCCACTACCAGAAGATAAGCCCTACTGCATGTGTGAGAAAGCTGTAAGCTTCTTTTCTCAAAAGGACATAGTGCTGCATATAAGGAATTTATAGTTCCTGAACAAAGACCCAATTTTCTCCTGCTTGATCTCACTGTCCTTCAGTACAGACACAGCCTTAGCCTGCTCTTTCATGACCACACAGCATTGAGTTGGACTGGGATTTAAATGGAATGCTCATAGATAACATTACCAGCCACTGTGGGGAAAGAGATAGGAGTCAATCAGCTAATGAATTCTTCCATAATGCAAGGAGTGCATAGGGAAAAGCACTCAGTGGAGTAGAAAAATATCTGCCTGATAGTGATATAGTCTAACAGGCAACATCTTGCAAAGAAGAACTAAATGACTCCAGGCTACACTCTTGAGTGTAGCTTCCTCAAGGAAAGTTAGAAGGGAAAACACTGAGTTAAAAAGCTTTTTACTCTGGATCCATTTACTCTGGATCAGGCAGGGCAGAAAAAGTCAAGGAGGTGGAAGGGATGGCAGTAGGAAAGGGGTGGTGGAGGGAGAAGAAAAACAGCATTACTTACAAAAATTGAAGGCATAGCTGGGTGTTTGCTATATCACTGACATTAGAAAAATTGCACTTTCTGTTTGAATTTACATCAGCATCCCCAGAAAGCACTTTGAGATATGCAAGAAATGCTGTGATATGCAAAAAACTCTTGCTCTACACTTGTGTATCCAGCCTTTTTGCCTGTTTTTTTAAGCTTGATTTTCTGTGTAGACTATGAATCGTAGCATGCAAGTGAGAAGCCTCTAGGGTAGAAGATAAATGGAAATGCTAGCTTATTTTTCTAGGGTCAGTGGCCTCCAACACATTCCAAAAGTTGTCTTTCTGGATTGTAAATACGGACTGTTTCATACCAAGTGGCTGCAGAGTGACAGCAACAAAGAAAGCAGCCGGGAGCAGAGTTAAAAGAAGTTGTCTTTATTTCTTTGCAAAAGGATTTATTTTTCTACCATCACTCAAGAAACAAGACCTTAAAAGTGACATTGGGTGAAGGAGGGAAAAACAGCCACCATGAAGGAATGGGGAAAGAATGTCTCTTCCTTTTAAATAAGAACTCCTTAAACTTGCCAATGGCAAACAACAACTTTATTGTACTATTTTGTTTTCTCCTTTATATCAAAGCACCAGATTTGCAATGGCAGACTAACAAGCAGAAAATTTTATTGTAGCCTGATGTTCAGGTGTGGTCAATGGAAAAGCAGGTGCTGCCATTGACCACAGTGAACAACAAATCCATCAACTATCTTTTACTTTACTAGATTCATAGTAGAGGGAATATTGACATCAGCAGGTCTTGCACCAAGGAAATGTAATTTCAATTAAATTTTTCCTTTACATTAGTGTAATTTAAAGGAGGTTTGGGGCTCATACTTTCCTTATTCCATCTTGATAGTATACCCAAGCTTTACTTTGGTCTCTTGCAAAACAACAGAGAGTAAATGCATTAAGATGTGGCACCAAAAGAGGGAAGTAATCAAATGGGATGCAGCAAATAAAACCACTTTTATGTCTTTAGAATCTGATGTGTTAAATTGGGAAAGCAGTAAGATTTATTTCTCTGTGTCGTATCACCCAAAACCTGCATATCTCTTTCCAAATTTGCAATATAATGCTAAAAAAAATTATTCACTTTCCGCCCCTCCTCATAAATAATGGACATGGTCTAATTTCCGGTTCAGATTGCTGATGTAAAGATTAATAGCAGTTTACTTGCTTTGGTATGTGGATGGGAGAAAGCCAAAGGACTGTTCATAAATAGAGATTATAGTCTTTCCCCTCTTCTTGCTGTGTTGCTACAGCTTTGGATGTAGCCCTGAGAATGCCATTTTTTAGTCAAAATGTCTTTAATTGGACAGAAGATCAAGTTTTACCTCAACTGCTATGGAGGAGGCAGTGGAGCAGAAATATTGACACATCTGCATATCTGCTCCAGAAATCCACTGTACACAAGTTGCTCTGTGCAACTAATACTTTTTTCTGATTCCAAAAAATACAAATAGTTGAAATCTTTTCAGTCTTTTCAACCAGAAAATGAACTGGTAGCCAGGTCAGAGCATGCTCACTTAACCTCATCTGGCAAGCAATCAATTGCCAGAGGAATTATTATTTATTTTAGGAAAGAGTTGCTCAAACTCTCCCATCCTTCATGATACCAGAAAAGCACAGCTTAGAAAGTACAATACCAGCCTGTGACACAAGTATAGCTTTCCATTTAATTTTGCTAATTTATACAAGGAGGAAAAAGAGAATAGAGTCAAAGTGGCTGGAGGCTTATCAAGTATCTAATTACAAAAAGAGAAAAATCAGTCTTGATACAGGGAATATGTTCCATTTCATGAAATTTACAGCATTTTGAACAGGAAACCAGAGAAAAAATGAAGACCAGAATGGCATTTCCTTTGTTGACAAGACTGAAGGAAAGATCATCATGTTTGACTACACTCGACAACAACCTGATTAACAGTCAATATTAAATATTTAAAAAACAAGTGTACCCTTTTCCCTCTTTTTTTCTTTTTTTAAAAAGAGACCTCTCCCTGACAGGGCCTTGTTCTTGGCCACTCTTTAGCGCTGCTGAGTGTTATAACCATGAAACAACCATACTGCAAAGTGAAAGAACCATTAAAATTATGAGACACCAATGAGTGGGCACTGATCTGGACCTCCCAGACAGCTATGTGTCACTTGCTTAATGAGATTCAGGGTATAAAACAGACCCAGAAGCTTATGTTCTTACTGAAGAAGTTGCTCACATGACAAAAAACATTCAAAGGAAGCATCATAAATGCTACAGAATTAAACAAGCATGATCCAGATAAATAGCACCTGTCTGCAATAATTGAAAGATAAAATGAGGAAAATTATATACATCTAATATCCTCTATAATTTGCATTTATTTACTGGGTCTGTTGCTTAAACCTTTCCTTGCAGACTTTGCAGAGGTAGCAAAAGGCTGTGTTGGGCAATAGCTTTCTTCATGTGTACCTGACTGTACCCTGTCCTTCACCAGCATTTTTTGACATCTGAGTTAAGTTTATAACTACAAATATTTTGATTTGCTGATATTTTGTCTATAGCCATATATTTTTATGACAAACCTGTCCAGTGGTATTTGAATTTGCATCCTGTATCCTTTTCTCCAATCTAAAATCCTATTATGACATTGTTATGGCTTTTTATGGCCATAGAGAGGCCAGAAAGTTGTGCTTCAAAAGCTATTGAGTCAGGAAACCTTGGTGTCATTGCAGTTAATAGTAAATCACAGCTGGAATGGGAGCTGTCCTCATTTCAAGTTAAGCAGGTTCTCTAGTTCTCTCATAACAATGTTTTTTCCATGATAGCTCCCAGCCATGTAGTCTGGCCATAATTGCTGTGCCCAAGATGTCCAATAAGCAGGGGAGGGAGTACATAATGAATGTGGATTGCTGTTTCTTGGTCCAAATTACTGGCTTTTTATATCCTCTGAGGGTGCTACATTTAGAATAACAGAGTGGATGGACCCAGAATATCTCTTCTTAAGCAACCTTTTTCCGGTTTGAAAACTGGTATTATGTTGCCTCTGATTACTCTTCTCTAGGCTATTTTTCACATCCTCCTTGTGTAGACTTCAAGGGGATTTTTCTGCTGTGTGTATATTTTTGGCAGAGAGGGAAGTCGTTGCCTCCATTACTCATGTGGTATTATTGCAAATGTACATTTTAATATGGAAATTCTCTGTACCATGATTCTCTGTGCTGCTCAGTGAAAAGGACACTGTTAGTTTGCTTGTTTTACAGAGGAAAGAAGAAGTTGAATCCTACAAAAACTGCATTTATTGAGGCTAGGAAATAATATTTTAAAATCCTAGAGGGGATGTTGCTCACGTAACACCCCAGAATTGCAATACAATATTTTTTTCAAAATGCAATATTACTAGGTTTAAATCTTTTATATTTAAGTTCTGTAATTATAATGAGATGAATATTTTATCTGCTACCATATGATCACCCTAGGCTGTTTAATTTTAGACCATGAACCATATTTTAACTAATACATTAAAATATAAGATATCATACAAAATTACTTGGGTTTTTAAATACATTGATATATGGGGTGTGAACCTTACAAGACACTTTCACTGTACCTCCATTTACTGTGAAATCCCTGTTCTCTTCAAGCTTATCACATTGTAAAACTGTATCAGAATTACATTACCACAGAGAAACCTGCAGAACTAAAAAGGTTTAATTGCTCAGAAAGTATCTGCCTGTGTGCAAATCCTTCCTATTCCTACTGTATCTCCCAAAGCTGCTAGAATCCATGTCTCACTTTGGCAACTTCCATTACTCAAGGCAGGAAAGATAACAGCATTGAGCTGGTGCTCTTGCACCCAGATTTTAGATGCTCCAGAACACCTCCCATTGCTTCATTTTCTTCCACTTATTGGTTTTTTCACTTCCCTCACTGTTACTTCTCTTTCTTCATTACAGAGGGTGCCAAAGGATTTGAGCCTCTTTGCTTATGCAGGCTACAACTCCAAATGTTTCCATCCCCAGGCACAGCACACAGGGTCAAGCTCGATGAGCAAGTTTGGCTTTGCCAGATTTTAGGATGCTAGGGAAGGAGACAATGTGTGTGCTGTGTTTCTGATTGGAATAATTGTTCCACACCTCTGCAGGCAATTGCAATTGACTGAGAAGACTCAACACTTTCTTAAGACCTTAAAAGCACTAGGCAGTTCTCTGCAGAGCACTAGGCTCTGAATCAGTGCTCAGGGTCATCTCTGCGTAGAGCCAGAGTCTGCAGAGACGAAATCTCACTCTCCAAAATTATCACTACATATATAATCTTCTTGTTAGATGAGTCCAGCCTTCACCTCTGCATCTCCAGGTGGGACAGATGGCAAAGAAGACTGCAACAACTGTATAGACTTAGAGATGCCCTTCTGTGTCTGAGTATTGCAGACCTTTTCCAACTCTGTTCAGCACATCCATGTCTATGACCATTACAGGGAAAGAAAAAATCTGCATTCTTATATGTATATTCCCATTGTTGAGAAACCTGTAATGCAGACAGCCAGAGGACAAAGTGCTCTCACCAACACCAGCACTTGTGTGCTCCACTTTATTAAACTATTTCATTGGATTATGGCATATAACCAACAGGAAATTCCTGCCTGGATGGTAGTACAGAGAAAATGTTATAAAATGCTAATCAGCACAATTTAATTAACTTCCCTCCTCAGAGTCCTGACAAAATACTTTTCTGGACTCTTTTTGGAGCATCTCTCTATAGCACAAATTATTCAAAAAACCTAGACATGTTAGCATGCAAAGTAATTCCCCTCTAAGAGCTCTGCTGCAGGCTTCTGGTCAGATGATCTCTCTTGGAGAAATATTCTTTGTGAAATCTCCTAATGGATTCTCACAGCCGCAAAGTGCTATGTAACATCTTTGTTGCTGCCAGCCCACAGTCCCTAGGAGGGAATTCATCTGCTCTTTTACATTTGGGGTCACTTACTGGACAAGTGCAGCCCTCAGTCATGCCTGGGCATCCCCTACAGAGCGCACCAGGGTATGAAAACTTGTGCAGGTAGGTTATGCACAACTTTGGGTCATTTCCACGGCTAATTCATGTCCCACAACAAATAAAAAGTGAGTACTAGCTGTTCCAAGAATGTTATTTAGTCAGTGCTGAAAGCCTCCCAGAATACATCAAGTATATGAGGATTTTAGGATAAAATCCCTTAATTTCTGAAATACATCTTTCTGAAGTACACGGGGGTTATTTACCCTGTTTTTCAAAATCATTTAACATAAAGGATTCCTTATACACTTGGTGACAGTGAGGAGCAGATGTCCTCAGTGGTAGAATGTATCCACATGCATGAAGAGTCTTCTCCCCACACAGGGGTCCAATACTCTTATGTACGCCAGAGCTGAAGCACACAAGAATGTTGCTTTTTCTTTCATTTGTGTGAATCAGAAGCAGCTAGTAGTAACTAGAGAGAAAGACATCATGTTCAGCCTTTGAAGCGTTCCTCCTTGCAATTAATTAACTTCTTCCCCTTTGTGTTTTGGTTTGATTGTTGGTTTTGTTTTGTTTTTAAATCATAATCTCTTGGATCAAAATAGGAAAATAGTGACTTACAGTATTCCCCTCCTTTGAAGTTCTTTTTAGAATACAACTCTGGTGGGAAACAAAAGCATAATTCAAAATTTGACTGTGTTCTGCTGTCGTATACTTTAAAAATATCTTTTAAAATGCAAAGACAATTTAATTAAAATGAGGCTCTAAAAATTATTAATATCTTGCCTTGTCAATGTACTTTGAGGAAAAATCTCCTTGCAGAAAACCCAAGAAAAAGAAAGGAAAGCCAGGCAATTATTTGGTTGAATTTACAGACTTATTTCAACATATACAGTGACTCAGCTGTTAGCTAGACTCCATATTTTCATCTGTTGTTATTTTGAAGGACTTCTTCTCCATTCTTAGCTCATTTTTCTAGAGTATCTCCTTTGTCTTTGCAGATAACATTTCGTTGTATGTTCCCCAGTGTTACATCTGTACATCTGTTAGAAAATACAGGGTATTGGATGCAACTATTCCCAAAAGATAAAAGTTTAATTTTTCTTATAAGTACACTGATTTAAAAAGAGAGGGTAGGAATCAATTGTTCTTTGTGACAACAAATAATATCTCTTACAAATTCAACTGTGTTGTAAACAAATATCAAGTGATACACAACTGAAGTCCTGTGATTGTGCTGCAGTTTCTACAGAGAATTTTGAGAATTACACTTCCAAAAACACCACTAAACTTATTCAATATCCATCCTTAGAAATATAAAAAATTCGTCACTGCAAAAGATTTAATAAATACTAATATAAGGACAGTCTCAGAATTAGAAAGCAATATATAAATAAGAGCCTTTAGATGTCTGTGGAATTGGAATAATAAATGGGGAAGAGTATTATTGCATATTCCTTTAGTCTACCCTTACCCCAGAGTTATTTCATAAGTTTAGCAGCAGTAGTATGTACATTGTCACTAGAATTTTCTTTTCCAGAAAAAAAAATGGGTTGGTATCAAACTTCTAATCTGGAAGTGCTTTGTAATCTACTAAACGTATGGTATGGATAAATACCACATAATTGCAACTTTATATCATTTTCAGGAAATCCACAGAGATCATCCCTCAAAGTTATGTCCCGAAACTCACTTAATGATTTCCTCTCAGGTTCTGGGAAAAAAACTAAGTTATTTTAGCACCATGTTTTATATTGAAATTAATTATTCTCTTTGCAACAAATAGCACACTTTACTGGGCTTGTGTTTGCTCAGATATTGTTAACCATTGTCATCAATATACACTTGTAAAAAAGCCAATAATCTGAAATAGAATTTTACAGTACATAATTAGAAATGCAGGTAACAATACAACTATTTTACAGAAAATGTCCCTTGGCCCTCCTTAAGAAATGGATAATATAAAATTTAGAGTCCAGTTGCACCAGTTAAATTGTTGACTTTATAATCTCTGTTCACAATGGAAAATTACATTCCTTTGAAAAAAGAATAATTATCATTTCCGAGCATTTCCCCTAGCTCCTAAGACTTATATCAAACCCTAGCAAAGGATGGAATTGCCATAGCAACTGCCAATCTGCTTTCTTTTTATTGCTGTTTTTGTTTTCTCACTCAGAAACCCACATAATAAACCTGTTTCATCAAATGACCAGCCATGGGAGACTGAAGTCAATGCTTTCAGAGAAGACAATGCTTTTCTAGCAGAGCAAGATGTCGAAAGATGAGAAAACAGCAAATGCAGGTGGAAATTACAATCCAACTGCATTTGGAAACTTTCAACAGGGTGAACCTTTGGCCAGAAAGATCGAAGATTTGGTCATTGAAGTATCCAACAACACACTTGCGCTGCAGAAACATTTCTGTGTACTGCTTTAGAAGCTGTACTCTGCATCAGGGCATTTCCATCGGACTACTGGCCTCTGGTATATCCTGACATTGGGACTAAACAAAACCAGATATTAGCTTAACTTCCAACTCAAACCATTCTCTGATTCTAGGATTAAATAACAGGTTCTTGGCATGGAAGAAGGACCTTTCCCTTAGGCAGGTTATGCCCACAGAACACAGTAAGTTCTCATCCTCAAACACAATATAATGGCAAAACCATGTGTAATTTCTGAAAGAAATTAATAATGTAGAGAACAACAAATTGTTAAAAGCAAGCTTTTAGGATTCCTGACATACTCTCTTCTATACTAAATAATAGCTCTGAGAAGGCTATTAAATGATTGAGCTGTATGGTATGTAAATCTTACTCTGCCTTGTTACTAAGAGTACTTTTGATTAAAATATATTCTTAAATTGTATATGTGTTGATCAAAGAAACTGTAAATTCTGAAGATTCTGGCATTTCCCTAGTGAAAAATCATATTCTTGCTTTGCATCCAAGAAAAAGATTGGCTGGTCATTTATTCAAGGGCTGTCACTCAACACTCAGAAACGAGTGAAATAATTAAACACTAACAATATTAATGCCTTCACCTGTCTAAAATTCTGTGTAATTTTTCCATGTAGGATACTTTGCAAACTTATTTGGTTTATTTTGGAAGGGAGTTATAAGTTTGGATAGGAGTTATAAGTTTGTTCTTGAAAACAGGAAAAATGTGGGACCGCAGAGAAATATTTCAAAAGTATCAGCTGAATATAGCATGCTACTATTTAATTGGCCATATCAATCATTCCTGCAAGGCAGCACTGTGTCAGTTTAACTGACAACATATAAAAAAAAATTGTGACCTATTTCTGAGGTTTTGGGCTCATGAGAGTAGAATAAGGAGTTAAAAGTGAAATGCTCAATGGCATATTCATTCTTCAACTGCAACCAAACTCATCCAGCACTGCCTTCACTACAGATTGGGTTTGGATCCTTCTCAAGCATGGCCACCCAACCAAGCTTTTGCTATTTCTGTTCTTAAAAACCATCGGGATGGTGATACATCATCCATTTAAATACAATAAAATTGCTTTAATGGCTGTAAAATCCAGTTAAAAAATAGAATAGACTTAAAACAAGTCCTAGTTTTACAGGTAAAGCAGCAGGAAAAAGCATCAGAAAATGCCTAATCCACCAAACATCAGTGGTTGATTCAAAAATATCAGGAGGAGAGATGGCTCCTACATACTGAAAATCTTTACAAAGTAGAAATGGTGTGATTACTTGTGCTTTTAATTGCTAACTTTAATTTTTGTGTAGATGCTGGAATTTCCAGAGATGAGCTTATGTAGTTGGGACAGTGTTCTCTAATAGTTGGGTTTTTTTAAATGTTGAACACATATCATAAGATGAAAAATTAAACAAGATCTTTTTGACTCCATAAAGACCTTAGCTTCATACTACATCCATTTTGGTTCTAAAACACATCAAACGTCAGTTCCTTCTCTTTCAAAAACAGCTGCAAACAATTTTTCCCATCACCTTTCCTTTCTGCAAAAAAGGAAAACCAGTCTCTCAATTCACCTTTTTTCAGAAAACAGGTAAAAAATATATATAGGAAACAAAACGGTGACCTGACTGCATCCCCAGTAGCACTGGCGATTATCAGGTGGATTATTTTGCATTCAGGATACTTCAATCTTTTGTTTGACTTGGGGTTCTATTTGCTGACTGTTGCCTCGTGAGTCTGGACTCCTACACAAGCTGCAAAAATCTCTTTATCTGGAAACATGGAGAAGCTGCATCAAAAACTGGTACATCTGCATATGGATGTCTAATTTCTCCTTTTTTATGTATATTGTGTATGTTTTTAAGGGATCTGTATGTTGATCAAAAATAGTTTTGCAATTTCTACTGTAACTACTTGGAACACCATTTTTATAACATATATCATCTTCTATGACTTTTTGCCAATGAGAAGAAATTTTAGTCCCTAGGGGAACATCCAGAAATTTAATAGCATTTACATTTAAAAATAAATATCCTAATTCCACAGTTCCTTAAAGTCACTTGGGAAATAGATGCAGAATTTGTTTCACCATGATCAAATAGTCTTTGCTGAATCACCTTATTAGGAAATCATGCCTACTTGGTACTTTTTTTTAATTAAATAGTAGTTATGGTAACTTTGAATATCACACTTATAGTTGTATTTCAATTAAGAATGTAAATATTTTAGATCAGAGATCAATAATTTGCATTATACTTCACTCCTAATTTACATATAAAAGTACTTGCTAGCTATCAATTAGGTATTTATTACTCTAGGTAGTACATACACTATTCAATACACCGAGTAACACATTGTTGGGGATTTTTTAATTCAATGCGCCCTTTGCTTAAGTGGATGGCACACTTCATGTATCTCAGTAAATGCAGAAACCCGACCAAAGTCCATTTCTGCTACATACAATAGAAAAAAAGACCCCAAACTACCTGGAATAAGCAAAGGGATGAAGACTACAGCGTATACTATATATAGTTCAAG
>NW_005054361.1:2894898-2934802 GCF_000277835.1 Geospiza fortis
TCTACAGAAGGGAGATGCAATATCCCCCGACACACTGCGCTGTCTCCAGCAAATGCACCTCTCTCTGAAGACCTTGGTGATGGTTTACAATTCCCAAGATGCCAACTGTCTTGCACCTTGTTCTCACTGAACAAGCATTGCTATTCTGGACTGGCAGTGCTCAATTAAGTTTGTCCCATGTGTTTTCCACAGAGTCTTTAATGAATGTGGGCTGCCTGGAAGAAAAGCCTTTGGGAGCACAAAGCAAACGAAGGAACAAACTTTTAATCAAAGAATCTAAGAAGGCTCAGACCTTGGTTGTGTGGAAGAACAGAGAGCTGAGGGTTCTCAGCATCCCACAGGAATAAGCAAACACAGTGGAAGGTGAAAAGATTGCAGACAGAAAGTCAAGATCACCCATTCTCAAAAATTGGGATTTATAATGCATACCATGTCGAGAATGATTCACTAATAATGGCTAATTTGCAAGAAGGAATTATGTATGTTCTGACAATTAAACCCTAATTAGAACCATATTAAATTTTGAGATGTATAGAGCTGTAGTCTGAGCTATAGGTTTTAAATGCTAGTTAATGACTTTCTGATATCATTCCCTTAAAATAATATCAGAAGTCAATTTTCGCTCTCCATGTAAAGACTTTGAAAGAAATTACACTTTGCAATTTCAGAAAGATTATTAATATAAGGGCAACTCTGATATTTTCAAAAACCTCTGTCAATTTTTCTGTGAATCGATCATTTAGAGTTGCAGTCCAGCACGTTTTGAATCTCTACTGCTTAGCCAATGTTTTGCAGTCATTTTCTTAGGCTTAAAACATTAATGTGAGAACATTTCCTACATCCAAAACCCATTTAATGATAGTTTTTACCAAAGGGAAAAGAAAGATCATTTCTTTCTTATCTGAATATGTAATTTAGACAGGCAGGATTGCACACAATCGTGAAAACCTCATAACCCACCTAGAATAAAATGTAATATACCCAGGTGATCTTCAGATCTGCAAAACAGTACCAAAAGGTGAGATTTCTGCATCTTTACAGAAGACTTATTTTACAATAACACTCTGCTGGATAAGATCTATTCAGAGAAGAACACGTTCCTGGATATGGCTCCCAGAAAGGGATATAGATCCACAACAACATTAATCAAAATATTTAAGTACCCTCAAAATCAAAGGCACGTGTTCAACTCTGCCTACTCCAAAGCCAGTCCCCTCTGCAGCACAGAATGAGCCAAGTGTTGGGGCAAATAATTCCTGGGAAAGCCTATGGCATGATTCTAGGTTATGTCAAGGTCTCTGCACCATCTCGTCAACCTATCAAACCTCTGTGCAAAGCAGAAGGACATGTCTGCACTGCGATGACAGTGATGACAGCCTGGGTATGTAATTAAATTATAGTTTAATCAGTTTGTTAACTTTAAGCTGCGTAGGAAATTTCAAAATGCAGAGCTGTAATGACATAGAGCTCAGTTTGTGCCACAAAAAGCACCCAGGATATGAAGTAAAGACCTAAAGGTTCATTCTGTGTTGAGCCTGGGATCAATAGCTAAACTATCTCATTTACAACCAATGCCATTGTATTCACAAGACCATCGCTGCTGGAACAAAACGCACACAACTGCTGCAGGATAAATGTCCACCTGACCTGGCAAGCAGAGTGGTATGGACGCTGCAAGTTCTGTGTGCATTTAGCAAAGGTTTATGCTGGTAAGAAATCTGTGTGTGAGCAAGCACTCCCTTCTAGGGGGCCAACTAGTTCTACAGCCAAGATTTTAACTTCAAGTTAGGTATTTAAGCTATCCCAAGATTCATGCTGGCACAGAGTGGGGAGGGAAAATAGTTTTATGCTTGGCTGCCTGATTTAAGACATAATCTGAGTGTAAAATAGATCTTGTACAGGTTTTTCTTATGAACAAGTTTATGTTTTTTAAACAATTCAGCCTCTTCCAGTTCTAATGAAAATGTGAAGACCCTGAATTCCCATTCTACTTATGTGATAATACCATGCATTGTCTTTGCATTCAGTTTTTATCAACTTGATGGTTTGGGGCCATTATCAAGTTTTCTGAACATCTAGATATGGGAACAGGAATCAGGGTTTATTTGTATTCTATTTTAAAACATTTAAAAAATGAACGGCATAAAGATTTAATGAACTCATAACAAAATACCGATATCTTGCTGAGAATTGCAGTGTTACACAGCAGCAATTTCTGCATCTTGGATAATTTTAATAAACATATCAAAGGGAGAAAATGAAATCGCTAATATTTTTGATGGTGGATAATTGTTCTTGTTCATATTTATATTTCATTTAATTAATCCGTAGCTCAGAAACTTGCAGATATAACATTTTTTAAATATATCATGACAGGTTAAAAAATTAGGGATCTCTTTCATGTATACTCACAAGATGTGCTTGGCTGCCAGACTTATTGGTTTGTTTTTATAATACTTATTTGAAATCCAGCATCATACATTGACAGAAAATGACATTTTGGATGTAAGAGCAAAGTCACTTTCACTGGGAGACTGTGAACATATGCACCTGAAATAAATTTCACTTGCTGAAACAGTTCTAGATCCGAAGTTATAAAATGCTGAGCACCATTTTTTCTTGAGGGCTGTTCCCAAAATGTTTGGGTTTGTTTCAAAAACTGTGTATATAAACTGTTTTTCACCCAAGGTCTTTTCTGTTAGCAAGTCACCCCCAGCTTTAAGAAAGCTGTTGGTGTGGGATGTGTTGGACCAGATGTCCTCCCAGAGTCTTCTAACGGTAAATATTTTAAGATTTTAAGGCCAGCCAAGTTCTGACAGAAAACAGCATACTACTAGATACAGTGGCACATAAAAAACCTCCAGGATATCAACAATTAATGCCTGGAAGGTACGTTTCTAAGCACTCAGAAAGGCAACTGAGAGGTGATCAGGTCTGCACTAGAAATGGGCTCTGCTGCAGAATTCAGATACAGAATTCCTAAGTCTCAGAAACTGAAAGTCTACGTTTGGAACTCATTTGGACATACTTGGATTTCAGAATTATATCATTAAAAGGAAGAAAACCTACATGTCTAATCACAAATAATCAATTCAAAAGCTTTGGTCTACACTTATTTTCCACTGGGATTTTGGGCCCAATTTCACTTAGCTGTCAGTTCTCTGTAGTGTCTATTCTGCAACTAAAACTTAAAGCACAAATTATCATCACAGTGTTCTGAGAACTGCATCACCCATGATTACAAGGTACCATCCAAAGGGGAAGGAAAAAGTTCTTCATAGATTCTTGTATTCTGCGGATTAGTGATGACAGATCTGTCTCTCTGGGTCCTACTTGAAAATATAAATTCAGAAAAACAAACAAAGTACTTAGCTTTAAGCCAATTATGATCAATAGGGCAAAGCCTATTAATTGATGAGTCTGGGAAGACTCAGAGATGACAGTGGAAGATTACACCTGACTGTGACTAACCCTACTAAAGAGCAGTAACTAATGATGGGATGTACATATTTTAAAAGCCAGGAGGCCGGAATGTAAATACTTTGTACATCCCCAGCTCCTTCTGTGGTAACTTTCTGTGAATGTTCTAGGTCAGAGACTGCTTCTGTCTTGAATCTCTTATTCTGCTCTCGCTCTTCCCAATGAGGCACACAAAGACTCACTATGAATTTCTAACTGGAACTGAATTCATAGCTCAGAGTGCAGACTAGCTCTCCAGGAAGACATGAGTATATTCACCTGTTTTGAGTTTAGAGGATGAGGGCACCGAGCATATTTGCAAATTCTGCTCTTCCATGAGAAAACACTAACTTAATTTCTGGTCTTTCTGTCCACCTATAGCATAAGGCATTATAATTTACCTCATTGAGGGCTTTGCTGAAAGACTGCATATTTAAATGTGGTATGTGCTATGGAGACAAATAACTCAACATACTACTTTCCTGTTAGTCATTTGCAGTACTTTTTCTTTTCTAGCAATAAAAAAGGAAATTCTAATAAAATTTATTAGTTAGACTGTGAATTTTATCCCTTAAGAGCAAAATGAGCCAGCTTCAGGTTATCTTTATTTTATTGTGACTTTATTCTCTGACCTCATTCTTAAATAAGAAATTAGTTATAACTAGGATATATAAAGAATGCTATTCCATAATTAAACTGCCACAGAGAAGTTGCTGATGCCTAGGAAACAACTTCAGAAAGAGTAATTTCTCTAAATGAAACCTGCATTTTATAAACAGATTGTTCCCATTTCAGAAGGACTTAGGAAGCTAGAGACTTTAGAAGTTCAGTATGGACGTTCCCAGTTAATGAAATTGTGCCATAACACACTATTGTATAAATGAAACATTCCATCCTTTTAAGTAGTGCTCCCTGAGCTGTAAATTTGGTTCTGGTTAGAAAACTCTTAGTGACTTTCCCAAACTCTTTGTGTGCCCCACCGGGAAGAACAACACCAGAATTAGGGATTCAGGATGAAAGGAGTCTCTGACCTATAACATTCAGGGAAAGTTACTACAGAAGCAGCTAAGGAACTACAAAGGAGTAGCAATCAGAGCCCCTGGCTTTTACACTCACTGTTGTCAATGGGGGCAACACGAGTCAGAAGGGTGCTTGCTGACTTAATGTGGAATAAAATTATCTATTTAGAACCATTTGGTCTCTTCCTTGAATAAGAAGCTGCAGAGTTTTAATTCTTAATTATGAAGAGCATAATTTATGTTGTTTTGAGCTTTCTGTCATCTTTCCAGCTCATCTTGGCCTCTGACAGGTTTCAGAATTAAGAGGTGTCAGAGGAAAAAGTTCTTTTTATGCCCTGACTTTTATTTCCATGTATTTATGACCATATTTTCTACAGTTTTATTACTAACTCTTAAAGAACTGTTCTGAACTATCAGGCACTGAGTAGCTGGCCTCTGTCCTATGTCCAAAAGCCATGATAGTAGGGAGCACTGTGAAACTTGTTACACATTCTACAATTCACCTTGATTTTTATTTCTGCATCTACAAAATCCTAGAAGTTTACTGGGTTTAATGACCTCCTCTTTAGAATTTGTCTATATATGATCTCTGTGTGGGCCCAGAAATTTAACAATTTCAAAATCTTTTTTAAAACCCTCCTCCCTTATTCTTTTCTTTTAGTTATCTTTTCATCTTCTATTTTCCCTTTATTTTCCTGGGTTTCTTCTCTTCTTCATTGTCATGAATACCTAGTAACTCTATTCAGTTCAGTGAATTTAAATTTTTCTACATCCAAATCAAAAATCATACTCTCACAAATCTTACTTTGATACAACTTTAAATTAATGACCATCCTGCTGTGTGTCCAGGTTTGTCTGTCCTGCAGTGAACATACCTTTAGCTCATGGGCTCTCCCAGAGCATGGAATAGTTTATCCAGCAAAAAGATAAAACAAGTAATTCAAATTCAAATACTGGTTGCAGCCATTATATATCATAAGAAATTGTTGAGTCTGGAAAGGAGTGACTGATCCAATAAGGTATTTCCACCCCAACTCATGTCAGAGAATACTCCAAGTAAATTACTCTCCTTTTCTGAAGTATAATTTATATTATTTGAGAAAGAATAAAAAAACATGGTGAAATTCAAATACACAATGCTATAAAATATAGTTCTAGGAAATACTGAAGTAAGAAATATGATTTCTATGGCACAAAGAGATGCACAGTGAAAGAATAGACCTCTTTATGATCTTTCAGACTGGCTTGCAATTTTGTCTTATGAAGAAACAGATTGTCAATTTGTGTAATTACTGATCAATTCTGGGAACTTACCAGTTACTGTAGAAGGGGGACTCTGGTTGCTAACGGCAGGTTCCTGACTGGATTAATTTGCAGCAGTTTCTATTGACATTTTTATTGGCCTCATGTTAGAGATGTGTTCTCAGCAATGGCAATTAGCACAGCTCTTCTTTTAGGTAAACACAACTATAGAATTTTGAGCATTCTAGTGCAGATATCCCTGTACAGTGTTGCTTTATGCTGGATAGCTGCAGCCTTCTGGCCTGGACAAATGCTGAATCTTTTTATCACACACTACAGTTTTCAGATGACTCTGAAATTTATTACTTATGTGAGACTGTAATAAGGATAAAAGCAGCCAGAGCAGGATGGATGTATACTGAAAGAAAAGAAGCTCCTGTCTGTAAAGCTTTGAAAAATACCACAGAAGAGAATTGAAATTGTAATATATGGATTAATAATGATCCATCATATGCTCCCCTATATAAACACATGCACAAAGACATATACACACACATGAAATAATTTTCAAAATAATTTCACAGAGATCTTTCTGACCACATGCTAAAAATAAAAGCAAATAAATATAGATTAGCAGCTTGAGGAGATAAAGCCAAATGTAATAGATTAAAGAAGTGCTGGTTCTCTCTTACGGTGTCCTTGAAAATCTGAAGCCTTTAAACACTAACTGTTCAAAAATAGCATTGAAATAAAATGAAATTTTTTTTTAAGTGCTCAGAGGAGGGCTACAAAGATGGTGAAGGGCCTTGAGGGGAAGCCACGTGAGGAACTGCTGAGGTCACTTGGTCTGTTCAGCTTGGAGAAGAGGACACTGAGGCAAGACCTCACTGCAGTTACAACTTCCCCCGAGGGGAGGACAAGGGGCAGGCACTGATCTCTTCTCTCTTGTGACCAGTGACAGGGCCTGAGGGAATGGCCTGAAAATTATTCAGGGGAGGTTTAGGTTGGATATCAGGAAAAGGCTCCTCACCCCGAGGGTGGATGGGCACTGGAACAGGCTCCCCAGGAAAGTGGTCACAGCACCAAACCTGGCAGAATTCAAGCAGCATTTGGGCAATGCTGTCAGGCACAAGGTGTGACTGTTGGGAGGTCCTGCACAGGGCCAGAGTTGGACAATATTTTAAAGTAATAGATTAAAATAGAACAAATAAAACCAATAAAGGAATGCAGCACTGCTTGGACAAGGAAGCTGTAGTAACAAAGCTAAGGATGATGTATTTACCATGTATTAAGGTTACATCAGTACCTCTATTAGTATGTTGAGCAGTTTCAGGGAATTTGTTGTCTTTCACTAGCCCTGCATAGACAGAAAATCCTTTCTCTCTGACAGGTTTCACAAGCATACTGAGACTCGAGCTAAAGCGCATTATAATGGTCAAAACAGCAGTCCTATCCTGCATTGGTTCTGGACACAAAAGATTTCCAGTTCTTTTCTTCTCTAAGTTCTAAGGTTACAGTATAAGAAAAAAAATCCACAAAAAAACCCAAGAAACTTCCAGATAAAAAGAAAAAGAAAAGCACAGCTATCTTTCTGGATTTTGGTGTGTTAGCAATAGAAAGAAAAATCCATCACTTTCCCCTGGAGAAAGAGGTGAGCTTTTCACCCAGTGGGTCACATTTGACCTTTTTACGGGGCACTCAAATACAAAATAAACCACACTTTTATCTCTTTTTTTCCCCTTGGATGTATTTACAATGTTCAGTTGCTGTATCTTCCAGCAAAATTACTGTTAAACAGATGACAGTTTTAAATGTCGTTCCATAAAAAGCCAGCAAAGACCATCATCACATCTCCATAGGTTTTAAATTATTTGGAGTTTATCGTCAAACTGCATTTTCCAGTTCAGTGAATCCTTTTGATGACTATTGCTCCAACATCGTTGTTTGCCATTACCGAATGGAAAGTCACCATATGACTCATAATAACTCGGATTTAATTGCAAAGATATGATTTTGGTCCAAATGGATAGTATGGGAGGGTGGGGCAGGGAGGTTATTCCATATCTCTAAAGCAGTGATAAGATTTCTTTGAAATATTTTCAAATCATGTTCACCCCAGTTCTGAAAGTCTTTATTAGATTTCCTCCAATCTAAAATATTCCTGGGGGTTCTCTCTTGTGATGTTATTGCCTAATAAATGATGTGGAAACTTGGAATCTTTCATAAAAGCTCCAACAACATGAAAATAGTTTCCATAATGAATAGATTTTAATCTCTAACTCCCTCTGTAGAAATGTTTTAATCATGAAAGACAGAATTGAGTTCTCGTGGGGCTGTTAGTTAAAATGCTAAAGAAAAATATTTCCATCTTTTATGCAATTGTGAAATATGGCTTGGCGCTTTGTTTACAACAAGCAAGCAGATGTTTATTTTATTGAAAGAATTGACTGGCATCTTTCATGGTTTTTTGAGGGGGAGTGTATTTGTGCCCTGTGAAATCCTCATATTTATGATCATCTGAAAAATGATATTGTTCTGAGTCTATATCTTGATATTATTTGTAAGGGAATATTGAGTATTTGGAGTAAGAAAGAACCTTTCCATATAATATTCCACACATGTAATGGAAGCAAATGAATAGCTTATATAAACAGCAATACAGTATTCTCCCATGGGTTTATGTTATTGCTATCTCCAGAGTGAGGATAGGGAGGATTGGGCACGAGTGTGGATTTCTCATTTTCCAAGTCCACATTTTGAAACACTGAAAATAGAAAGAATGTATAAAGGAGACCAAGTTTGCACATACTGCTAAACATCTAAATAACATGAATCTTGACTCTACCTACAACAACAAAATTTCATTCCAGCTGCGCATCCTGCATTTATTAGCAATTAACACCATTTTGATTTAATTTCTAGCTTCTTCTATTCCTTCTTACATATGCAACATGTACCACACAAGCATTTGAACTTAATCTTCTCGTGAAAGTGATAAATATGGATGTGATGGGAGGTTCATGACTCCATAGACAAAAAAATCCTCTGAGATTTGATTTTATGTATAATTAGGAAATGAAAATATTACTAAAATCAAGCATAAAATTTCATTTCTAATCTAATGTTAGATGCACAAGAAGGCAAAAAGTAACAATAGCCTTATTGACACATGGAAGTGCCCATGACCACAAAATCCCAGAAAGTTCATTAATACCAACCAGTTTACTAGGTGATAATTTTATTAAACTATAGATGGCTTTGCATGGAAAGAAGTAAATTTATTGGAATATTAACTTAAAACCAGTATTTCGATATAACCTTTAGTTTGGGTGAATTTTATTTTTCATGTCAGAATAATTTACCCTGAATATAGCACATATTTTATTTTGAGTAATTGTTTAAAAAGTTTCCATGATTCTCCTGAATCAATCAACAAACAGATTGAAACATGGGATAAGGAAGAACAAAAAAAGGGGAGCAGAGTCAATTTACAATGAAAACCAAACACTTGCCTGGGGAAAAAAAAAACCTCAATACCTTGGAAAATTGTTTTATTCAAAACTTCAAAATAGAATATTTTTGTATCATTAATTAAAAGCTTAGTGAGAGGAAAAGCTCTTCCAAGTAAGTGAAAATAAGTTAAATTCTGAAAGGTTAGGTTTCCTAACTTTAGTTTTCCAGTTTTAGTTAGAAAACCCTCAAATGCCAAGAGCAACAAAGGATTTGGTACAGTACTAAAGATATTTCAAATGTAGGGGTACACATATACTGCAAATGACTCAAGGTTGAAATGGCATCCACTAAGCCAGAAATCATGCAATACTATAATATTTTAGGAATGTTTTGTATCTGTTTCTCTCTATTTATAGGGTCTATTTAAAGGATTTTTCTAAAATTTATGAACATTTTCTCATTTATTTTCTCCTTGAAAGTACATTTTGTTATTCAAATACATCATTATATTTTAGTGCTTCCCCTTATGGAAGGGATTTTTACAATGCCATTTAGAAAAACATCAATTTTCCATGGTGTCTTATCCTTTTGAATTACCAACTAAAGTTCATCTAAAAATAAAGGGTTAGATTAGGCATAATTTAAAAGCCCCTAGGGAAAAAAAAGGTCAATTTTTAATAAGAGAAACACAGTTTTAATAATAATATATGAGGAGGTTTTATTCCTGTTAGCTTGCACAAGGCTTTCTCGTTGGGTATCGTATTGATCTCCTACCTCCTCCCAAAGTGCTGCATGCTGCTGTACTGCCAAAGAAGGCAGCAGGATAAAATGCTCGGGAACCTTTGAGTGAGCCATTCTCAAGAGCTCCACCAGGACCTATTATAACAAAGCAATTGGATGTTATGATGATCATATTAAATTGAAGGAAGAAAAAGTTCACAGCAGTGCACCTTGAAAAGAACAATTCAAACTACTCATATGCACTGATAACTTCTGAATTAGTCATAAGATACCAGTGGAAAAAAAAATAAAAAAGAAGTCATCAAGGAGAACTGAATAAAGACATTTGTTCAGTATTTAGTCAATACCTTAAAATCATGCTGTCACATTAGGGTTTTTTAGGAAGAAAAAACAGATTTAAAGATGCAATGTTAATATCAAAATCACTGGTGTATCCTCACTTCCAGTATTACATGCAGGTGTAGAATTTCATCCCCAAAAACCCCAATACAATAGAAAGAGAATTAAAAAAAAATAAAAATTACTATGCCTCATAGACAGGTAAAGACTGTCACAGGATCTTTCTCAACAATAAGTACTTCAAAAGAAAATAAAAGTAGAGATAGAGAAAAATAAGACTCCAAAGGTTTTCCCGCCATTTATAGGAATACTCGAATGGAAGTGTCTGATTCTGGGTTAATTGACAGGGTTAATTCTTGCAGTAGCCAGGGGTGGGCCATTGTGACCGCATTTCTCTTCATAGAGAAAAGCAAGGCACAACTTCCCAAGGATATTTCTGGGATTCACATTCTCTGAACCTCAGAGAAAGAAAAAACAATTATTATCTCATTAACTGCTCCTGTGTTTTGGAGCAAATGGAATGCATTGAGGAAGATTATTTACCTGACGGAATTTGCCTGATTGGATTCTGGTGTGAGTGTTTTGGTTCATTGACCAACTGAATCCACATGTGTGTGCAGACTGTCGGTCAGTGGACAGTCATGAGATTCTGTGCAGTTGGGTGCTGGTGCAGATTCAGTTTAGATGTAATGTAATATAGTGTAATATAGTATAGAATAATATAGTAATAAATAATATAGTAATAAAGTAATTAAGTAGCCTTCTGATATCAATGGAGTCCTCCTCATAGTTTCTCCCCATCACTGGGGTTGCCTTGATTTCAATAGGCCATGACTAGGACACTGAGACTGTTCTATACCACCTCATGTCATTGCTGGGCATGGGGGGAAAGAACTCTCTTCCAGGTAGAAGGGGTTCCTTCCAGTCAAGAAAGTCATGGATAGATGAGAGGATTGGGTTAGCAGGGTGCTGGTCCCAGCTGGAGAGAGCAGTGGATTAGCTCTGGATGCAGCTGGGTCAGGTTGGGCTCAATGAGCATTTTGCATGTGAACTCCTTTCTCTTCTGTACACTCTTGTTATTAATATTGTGGCTCTTACTGTTCATTTTCTTATCTCATTGCCATTTCCAGTAAATTCAACCCGTGATCTTTGCCTTTTGTGTCTCCAATTCTCAGCTGCATCCCACTGCAGTGGGAAGGGGCAGAAAACACGGGACTGAGAGAAAGCAGCAATGTGGTTTTGAAAAGTCTCCTTGGGGGCACTGAATTGGGGAGTACCATTCCTAACACACAACAAAAAGACAGAGAACCTTTCATCATGTGTAAAGAACATGTGTAGGAAAGGGGGAAAAAAAACATAGAAGAGACTATGCCAGAAAACAGAAAAAAAGACATGAAGGAACACCATCAGACCTTCTCAGCTACCCCTTAGATCTTAGACATCAAAAAATACTGAATGTGTTCTTCAGCCCCTAAAATGAAGGTCTGTATTTCATCCATGCCCGAGACTTGTACGGTACTGCCATCCCAGGGGCATTAACATGATGCCAGTGGTGGTTTAGGCCACGGGTCTTCAACCATCCCACCAAAGCCAACAAAGAGAGAAGATTCCATTGCTCTTAGTTCTGGAGAATCCAGCACCTGTGGGTAAGGCCATGGTTTGGACATTCAAAAGCCATGACATTCAGATAAAATTTGATCACAGGCAGTGTATTAAGTTATCAGATCTTCAAAAAAGGTCCATTTAGTATACTGCACAATGTCCAAATAAATAGCATACACTTAGCAATATTTTAAATATTTATATCCACACCATGTTAACTAGCACTACAAGATATTGTAAAAGCAGAGTCCCGCAAAGCTTTAGAAAACAGCCATGATGAACCAATAAGTAATCAGGAACTGCAACTTCTGCACTACCTTGGATCAGCACATCCTGTCCCACAAGCCGCTTCTCACACAACTGGCATCTTTTTTCCTAGGCAAAGCAACATGTTACAGGAAATAAAACACAGCATGTTTCAGTATGCACTGTAGCATGCCTCTGAGCCAGTAAGAAAGTTCTATCCAAGTGTGAAATTTCCTTAGTCACTTTTTGAGGTACTCTTAAGAAACTACAGTGACAGGTACACCATAAAAGCCTCAGAATTAGGTTGGTCTCAGATTAGGTTAACCAAAAATAGGTCCTTTTCTATCATGAATTATTTTCACAATCACCTGAAGAAAGCTATAAAAATAATTTCTGCCCAATCCGTCCCAAAGAAAACAACTGAATTATAACAGATCACATCCAGTACAGTCTTTAAATAAAACTAAGATTTGAAAATAAAGGTTGATACAGCTAGTTATTCTCATCTTGACTTCTTTACTATGGTTCTTCATTTCTATTACTGGTCATTTCTGGAGTAACATCTTGGAAGTAAGATGTTATTTAGAACTTCCATGTTATTTTGGGCTGTATGGGAGAACATGAGTGTCTTGATTATAATTCCCTTCTGGAATTTATTTGTGTTGACTGCTGACCAAGCTGTCTGAATCCTAACAATAGAAAGGCAGGAATTACTTAGTCACTGTCTCCTTTCTTCTGTGTCTGTTTCAACTCCAGACATCTCTGCATACACTGAAGATGAAAGGATGTGATTATTTTCCTGTCTGGATACAGGCTCACAGTTGGTACAATATTTCTTTCCTATGTAGACAGATGGGTAGTTGATCTGTTTTATAAGGGAAAATAAGCAGCAAATGCCAGACATGCAAATTTTATCAATATTGGATTTTTAAAACTCCAAACACAACAATCACAATAAGAAACGTTTGCTGGGAAAATTATGCACAACCTCTCTTCTGTCGCCGTTATGGTCTTGCATCAATGGATTTCTGAGAATTGCAGCTTGGGGCTCCAGCCACTTCTATACTTCAATTACTACTACTACTACTACAACTACTACTTTATAATTCTTTTTCCAGGATTCTTCATTCTCTCCTTTCCTTTGTTTGCAGGTCTCTTGTTCAAAAGGATCAACTTCACTGAAGTAAATATGAACAAATGAGGCAACATAAGAATCAAAGTTCATACAGGCAAAAGAGTCCATAAACAAAGAAAATGTTAACTGTCATGGCACTGTCATTATTCTATTGCCAGGGCAGAAACAGCATCTAGGGGAAGCTACATCTGAAAGACATTGATGCCACACAGACAACATCTGTTGATTTCTTTCTACTTTGCAAACATTTACTTTTGGGAACGTTTCCTCAAGTTTCTTTATCTTAAGTTTTCCTGAAAATGTAACTTGAAGAGGTAAAGAAAGTAAAATAGTGTTTTGTGGAGAAGTGAAAACAACATCACTGTAGTTTCAGTTTTGATTTATATAGCCCATTTATTTTGACAAATCATCCTCTTGGTATTTAATATTACAGCTTTCAATATTTCCCAAAAAAGTATCTTAATTCTTATTTACTTTGCTGGCAACCTGGCTAGCAAATCGTTTGTGCTTGCATCTAGGCTAGTATAACGCTGACAGAGAATGCTCTCCTCAACTTCTATTATGTCAAAACTTACAGAGTACATTTGAACTGTGTGAAGCCAAAGAGAACTTTCAGTAGCTCTACTACTTGGCTGACCAGGGAAATAACCATCAGGATTAGCTCAGAAAGCAGACAGTCATCTGTGTTGACAGGAAAGCTGACTTGAAAGGCTAAGCTGGAACATATTTTCAAAACCCCTCTGCCTTTGTTTCTGTGGGAAACTGATACTATTGCAACCATGTTTTTACTATCAATCAATGATTGCCTCAATCTTCTAGCATCATTATTTTTCAAGGTATTAAAATTATTTCTGAACTGCATATCAAAACCTAAGGAGTATAATGGTGCTTTCAGGCAAATTCAATGGCACTTTATTAATTTCAATGGAATTGCACCCACTTACAAGAATAGCAAATCTGATCCATCCATTCCTGTTGTCAGCATTTTTCAGTTTGTAGGAGAAAAATATAACTTCTTCTGACAGCTGAAAACAAGGCTGGAAAATTAAGACTGGGTTGATTTCCCCACCCCTCGCTTGCTAAATAAATGCAGATAAGCCTAGAGACATGGGAAATTCCCTGCCATTACAAGTTTTAACAACAAAATATCTGGCTTCCTAAATGTATTTAGTGAGTGAATTACTAATTGCAGATTTATTATCTGTGCTCTGCAGTAAGAACTATTAGATCATCCAAATGCTCATTTTGATTCCACCATCTAAGCAGCTAGTCCTGGAAACAAGCCAACAAGTAGTTACATATATTTCCAATACACCCTTGCATGTAATTTTAAAATGTCTTCTTATGCTTTACTATTCTTATTGTTCTTATTATTCTTCTTATGCTTATGCTTTACTATTCTTGATGATCATATTAGCTACTAATAGAAGACTGCCTTGGAATACCTCCCTGGTCACCAGAATTTGGCAGCTTTCAAATTAGTTCCTTGGGGAGGAATAACTGATAATGGAAGCACAATGGAAGCTATCCTTATTTCTATCCAAAGGAGTGTAAACTCCTGTTTCCCTGAAGCCCAGGGAGTAATCCCATGCCTTACTGCAGTCAGTACTCAGACCGAGACTGTGTCTCCCTTAATTTTTTAAAGGTCATTGTGACTTCAGCTTTTTTGGTTTTAATTTGTCTGCATTTCCTTTTCCTTCTCTCCTTTCTCCAGTCAATCCTAGTTGCTGCATGTTTTATCATTTCCCAAGAAAAGGCATTAGCCAAAATGGTGTCATCTCATTCTTACCTGGGCCTGTGTTCTGCTTTTCCCATTTTTGCTATGGCTGAACAGAAGTAAATTAACTGTTCCTTCATTTACGCTGAATTGAAAGGAAGCTGCTTTGCATAACACCTTCAACCCAAACTGTAATGAGTTATTTTTTTACACACATATACATTTGCTTTAAAGTTTTCTTTTTTAAAATCCTTTATAACATGTATTTTGCACATACTATATTTTGGAACTGATTGATGACTGATGGAATTAAGCAGTCACCAGAATTTGTATAAGCATATGCTCTTATTTATAATAATTCCATTAAAGCCTTGCTTCTAGCATAGGGATGCTGTACAACACTTCAGCTGTGCAGGAAACATGACTTCTACTAATGATATTTTTCTGTATTAAGAAGCAAAATTATGAAAAGTCAATGAATGTACAGATCAACATGCAAGTATGAATTTACACTGTGTGATCCATTCTACACAATATGGATTTCACCAGAGGCCAGCCCTACATGACAGAAAAGCCAGGGAGAATGAAAACTATCAACATCAATATGACTCCAAAAAGTGATTTGTAGAAATGAACAAGAAAATTATCATCCTTATGAGCTAGCATGCATCCCTCTTTCTCCCCAAAACAACTGTGGGCAAATGCTACTTCAAAAATATTTCTAATAGGACTATCCAATGAAGGCAGGATGGAAAAACTATTTTCTTGGTTGCTAATTTAATTCAGGTAAGTTACACATCATTGTTAGATGGGGTTCAAACCAAAAGCACTTTGAAGTTCTTCAAAGCTTGTCTATTTAAACGTCTAAAAACATCCACCACCAAGCACATAGAATGACTGTACTTAAAAAGAATGTAAGAGGTTTATAATGCATTCATTGTTAATGCAAATTAACACCACCGCATAACAGCATGTAGCATTTCCATACACTGAGATGTTTCTCAACAGAATAGCTTCTGCTAAAATTATTATAATCTTCAAAGTGTCATCTTCTTACCCAATAGTCATGAGAGGCAAATCTGCTGTTATTTCAGGTACATAGATTGTACTTTTCGCATTTCAAAAACGTTCACAGAAAAAGATTGTGTTCTGAATTTAGTCATATAATTATTATTTTTAAAACAGCAGCATTAATAAAAGTTATAGAAAATATAAGCCTAAATCTTCAGGCCCCTTACAGAAATTTTAAAAAACTGATATTACTTAGTGTGTCATACATTTGTCTGGTTCCTAAGTGTTCATAAAGACATATATCAATAGCTATATCTTTGATTTTGGAAAGAATATATAACCAGCTGGCCAAGTTACACTGAATTGGAAATGCATACAAACATTGAATGTTTCACAATTAAAATACAGCTAATGTTTTCAGCATTCAAGGAGATACAGTTTTCTTACTGAATACCAGTTCTGTGATGGTTAATATAAACAAATAACTTTAAGTATACTTCTACCACTTGATCACGTCTCAGAATGGCAATATAGCTCAGCTACAATGGCTACTATAATTTTCAGTATTTTGGAAAACATCTCTGCATTTGAAGGCAAGCAGGAACTGCAGAAATCAAGTAAAGAACTTCAGCAGTCTGTTACAGCAACTCTAAATATATTGCAACCATAAATCTCTGTTCATAAATTTTATTTTTGGAAAACAGATACTGGGAGGATACAACAGAAACCATGAAAAGCAAAACACCTTCAGATTAGTCCAACATCAGAAAATGAAAATGACAGTCTCACACAGCAGAGAGAAACTGAAAATACCCTCAAGCCAATTGCACAAGAACTAAAAACAACTTGTCTGGCTCAAAGAAATCTGCTTTCCCCAAAGGAAATTGCAATGCAGAAGCAAGGAGAGCTGGAAAAGACAAAACGCCAAACAAGCTTCATTGTCAAATTTTTCAATAAATCTCAACTACATCTTCACCTGGCAGGGTCTTTAGTTTAACCAGTCAAAAGTGATCTCATCTAATAAAGGCTAAATAAAAAGATACATGGGTTTTCCACCAATAATATTCTTCAGCAAAGCCTCCTAAAAAAATGCTTGTGAACCACTGAAAAAGAATTACAGCCAAATTCATCTAGAAATAAAATTATACCTTCAGGCTTATGAAAATATAGATGTCAAGATGATACACAAGATAGTTTACACTATTTCTGGAATGAAGAGTGGGGAGACTCAAAATTATCTTGATTTTCCAGCCAAGGAACTACTTGGAGAAACAAAGCACAGAAATGAAAATGAACACCATGATGGCAGTATATTCATGTCTGGTTTCCTACAGAATCTTTTGAGAGTTAATGAGTAACTGGCATTCTTCAGTCACTGTTCATCCCTCCATTGACATTACTTCATTATGACTTGGGTATGTGTCGCACCTACATATCAAATGTTTAGAAAGGAACATCTGTGGACCCTGAAAGACTTTTACGTTTTTGTGTGATGTGAGTTGTGTTTATCATAAACAACCCCTGACTGGGGCAATTACAAAGAGATTAGAAATAGATTTCCTGCACCTTGGAATAGAAAGTTCTGAGTAGGATCATAGAATCATTTAGGCTGGAAAAGACCTTTCAGATCATCAAATAAGTAAACCTTTCCCCCAACTCTCTCTAATATTCATAGGCTGAATTTTCAGCACAAAACATACAAAGGAAAATCTTTTAGCTTGAGAAACAAAGAAGGAATTTTTTTTAGCTTTGGGAGCTGGAATCTAAGAAAAAGCAGGCTTTCTTGTTGCCTTGCATTTAAAATAGTCAGTTATAGCAGTACAGAGACTTGAAGACTGTGTAAACAGAATAGTACCTTTTGTAAAGACATTACTAAACAGGACAATGGCACACAAAGAAAAAACTAGGCAAAAAGAAGGCTAGCCCAAAATAATCTTGAACTAAATGCATTGAACTAAAATAGATTGTTTATTCTTTAAACAATCATGTTCATATGCTAAGAAAATGGATGAGAGAAAATGGACTTTAGACGATTTAAATGCAGCACTTAAGAAGAAAGTGAAATGTGTGTCCAAGAAATAAAGCTGTTTTTACATTTGCAAAATTTGTTTCTATTAACAGTCATACTATGACAAGTATGAAAGCTGAAGACTAAGTATTTGTGTCCATAAAGATTTAAAGTATTTCTTCATGTTTCAAGTATTATGATTGAAAAGCAATAACAAAGGTTTCTCAGCTTAAAGATATACTTAAAACAGAGGTTTCCAGCTGCATGTATCTCTGCAGAAGAATCTTCAGATTCTCCACTGTAACTCAGTGTAGATTATGGAAAAAACTTAAACCTAATATTCTATCAGGCCTCAGAAGATCTTTCCAAAAAAGTCTTTCAGACAATCTGAACAAATTATATCTTCTGACATTTTGTTATGCTATTTAAATTGTTCATAACAAGCCTCTTCCCTCAAAACATACACAGGCTCTGACCCTCTCTCTATGAGTATTTCACTTATATTGGCACTATTTCAATAGGATCATGGTAACTGTGAGGAGTTACCTTCTTGGTTACTACCTCCTGAATGACAAATGGACTAATGTCTCCCAGCCCCTATTTTTAGCTTTCTTTCCCATAGCTTTTGAGGAAATTTTCAGAAAATTGAGTTAAAGTTGTAACAAGTTTTGTCAAAGCTCATATTGTAATTCTTAATCCATCATATAGAGTGCCCACAGCACTCAGTGGACGGCTGCAGAGGGACTTTAAAAAAACCTAGAATGATAACAAAGAGTCAGACATATTCTGTACTCATTCTACATACAGAATATGCCTTTTCTATTCTATTTGAGCTGAACTGCTGTTAAACTGGGCTAAATATGGTTTTTGAAAAGAATTTCCAACTTGAGCATGCACGTTGTATGCATCTGACACTTCAAGGTCTTTCTGAAGTCAGACTATATCATAATTTGCTAATTGCACTAGGAGCTGATGTCATTTACCATGGCACTTTTAATATATTACAAGACATATTACTTGATTTCCAATATGAAATAGATCTACTACTAATGCAATGAAATCATTACAGCAATTAACAAAAATACAGTTGTATAAAACCCTGAAAACACGAGTGGCATAGTGGCTAAGACAAAACAGAGACAGCATTTCCATCTAGAGCAGAGACAGGCACAAATGACACATAGCAAACAAATGGCACCAGGCTTAAGGAACTTGGCACTGTCCCAGAGTGCTACAGAGCTTAATATCTCACAAACCTAGTCTTACATAACTCATTTAAAATTGCCTTCTTGGGGAAAAAAAACCTTCAGGCATTTAGCAATCCATATATTTTATATGCTGCACTGTCCCCTGCATGTTCTGAATTCCTAAACTATTCCAATCATGTGGAAGCAGCAAGACCAGGAAGAGAGAGAAATGCATTCATTGACATAACTAAGCCATCCTTGGTCAGAGATTTGCTAAGAAGCAAGGGAATGGCATTTTGCTATACGTGGCACATACAACTGCAAGGAGATTAACATGATTGAAGGGAAAGGTCCTGGTCTACCACAACGCTTTTTTAGAGGCTTTTTTTCTCTAAGCATCTTGCACTCTCTGTCTAGAGTCATTAGTAAGCCGCTGCTCTGGATGATTGTGCCCATATCATCGTTATGTAAAGTAACTGCATAAATTCTTTTAGGCACCTTGTCTTTGCCTGCTTTGAGTCAGTTTATTCCAGATTTGTAAAGTGGTTGACTGGTTGACTTTTTCACTCATGCCATCCCCTCGCATTAAAATGCAGTCTGCTGTAGATTTGACCTGACCAATGCCTTCTTCCTGTGTATTCAGCAAACACTGAACACTCTTCTCAAAGACGTATTGAAGCTTTTGATGATGCAGGTGCACAAACCAATAAATCAAATAAAGATTTGATATTTTTGATATTTAATATTTAACTCAGTTTGAGATGCAAGGGAGGTGATAATGGAAAAAAAATAAAATCTCTGATAAATCTAAAATAATTAGTGAATTAATGTTTTTCAGGCTCAGAAACCATTTCCATAAGTTATCAATCAATAAAAAACCTCAAATCCCCTTAAAAAATTCTCTAGTTGTACCCTTTTTGATGCTTCCAGTACACTTTAAAAATATTCAGACAATGGGGAAAAGCATAGTCAGGGCCTTGCAGATGCCATGGTTCCTGTAGAGATTAAGATCAGTTTTCTGCAGAGTAAACAGGTCTTGCATATAAGTAACTGATTAAAGCCGGTAGCTCCTTAATAAATTAGATACCTTTTTTACTCTAAACAATAACTAAGCAGCTGAAAACTAGAGGCAGTGAATGCACTGAACCTTGTCTTCCTTGCTCTCAGGGTGTACCTAAAATGCTGTCACTGTGCCTGCACATTTGGGGATTTGCTCAGCCACCAACAGTGGCAGAATGTGCAGAGGTACATATTTGGACTTTTAGACAAAAATAGAAACTGTGCTATCAATACCAAAATGAGTAAGTACAAAGCTAGCTCATATGTGTCTCTGTGTGCTGTAGCTTTGTGCATCAGACAGCATTGTTTGGGATGGAAATGGAACTGGTAGGAGGAAATGGAAGACGAAGAGAGACCAGAGACGAGGCAGAAATAAACTAAGGGGTATAAAGACAAAAAGGGAAGCAGGTAAGAGAGAGCAAAGAAAGTAAAGAGGGAACAACTGAGCAATTTTTGCCAGATTTCATATGTAAATGATTTGTGTGCAATGATGGAATGACCACAGTGTGATAGGGAAATTATTTACAAAGGCTCTGGTAGCCTGAACATATAGCCCTCAAAGGACAGAACCTGCAGAAGGGAATTCCCAGTGGTGAAGAGCTGGCTCTACCACAACTTCATGTAATAGTGAGTGGCTAAGGAAGAGACATCAGTGTATGCATTTCTGGCAACTGAATCATTAGCATGGATATTTGGCACATAAAATATCCCTCACCATTGTATTTTTATTTTCTTTATAGGCTGATAAAAGCCTATAAAGGAAACAAAAATACAGGGGTGAGGGATATTTTAAAAGCCTTTCTTAACTACCAAAGGACCAGCAGAACATCCTTTCTGTCACACTGCCAGCAAAATAAAGCAGAGGCAGATAAAATAAAGACAGAGTAGATCTAAAGAAAGTTTTGGAAGTTTTAGTTTTGATTTCTGTACATGAAAACCACCAACATATGTACAGCAAGCTGTAACCATATTAATAGTTTTACTATTTTTAGCAGCAAGGATACAACAGGACATTCTCACATGCAGAATTCTATTTTATTTCAGATAAGAGAATTAGCTCTGAAAAAGTAACAGTTACAAAGCAGCCAGCTTCTAAGGGGATTAATATCAACCCATTGATATATACAGAAACTACATGGAACTATCCTGCCACAAATTAGGGTATTTCATTCCTGCAGATAACCATTGTTTATGTCAACGTATTTTGCGGTTGAAGAGGTGCAAAAAGCACCAGAACTCTTTGATCTCTACTGTCACAGTACACAAACTTCAATTTGGACAGTACACCAGGCTCCTGTGCTTTATTGTATGCGACAATCTTTAAATAATAAGATGGAGAAAATGAGAGAGATACATATGATCCTATGTTTACTGCTAAATAAGAGTATCCTTTGATTGATAGTACTAAAGTTCTTGTTTATAAACCAAGTGAAATATCTGTTTCAGTGTTTGTGTGAAAAAATGCCAAATCTCTTCCTAATTAAAGTGCATATTCAAGCCTGAAATGCTCAAATAAATTCCAAATTGTTGTACAATGTCAAATTATTTAAGATTAATGAAACGCTTCCATTTTATTTTTTTTCTGTAAGGAACAATTTTCAATATTGAAAGAAGGCAAAAAAAAAAGCTCAGAATGGCCAGATAAAAAACATCTTTTAAAATACCACTTTCTGAATTCATAAATTAAGCACTGAAAATAAATATGGGGTAGAAATTAAAAAACCTTTATCCATGCCATAAGCATTTCTATGATTCGAGAATTAAATTGTGCAAATAGCTAAGAGAAAAAGAACACCCAACTTCAGATGAGTGCAAATGTTTTGCAATGCATCATAACACAAGCTTCTACCACAAACTTGTAACTGGAAGAATCTATGAATGTGAAGAGCAATATATAGAAATATAAACAAGGAGCTTTAATTCCTGAACTCAAAACCATTCCTTGGATGAGATAGAGAAATTCTAAGGTTTTTATAAAACCATACAAGCAGAGCATACCTTTGTACACTGTGGATCCCTCCTCTACCTTGTCCATCTGTGAAACATAGACCTAAGCAACACTTGAAGAGAAAACAACTAAGAGACTAGTCATAAATCAGGATTTTTCCCCCTTCTTTTGCTATTTTTCCCATTCTACTGCCCCAGTAGAGATTTATTCAGGCAATGCTTTCACTGGAAATATAAATATCTACCCTGACCCTGTCCAAAAGTTCCCACTGAGTCCTGGAAGTGGAGATGTACGTAAGAGATCTTTCTTTCATGTAGCCCTGACTTGGACACAACTATGAGTTACACTGCCAGTCACCTGTGCTAATTGGAAAAGACTAATAAATTAACATTATTTATTCAAAAGCTATGAAAGGGTTTAAAGAAGCATTTCTGCTTTCATTCTTAGATTGCATCAGAAGTATTTTCTAAGACTGCAACATTTTCCTTTACATACTGTCATATCATATTTATAAGGTACCTCCACCTCCACCCCTGGGGTGCTTCATGAGCAATTAAAATGCAATCATCATAATAAAGAAATAAATAACCTTAATTAAAACATTGCACAGGAACCTTCCTCAGATGCAGAGCCAGTGGGGAGCTGTCTGTCTTCATGAGATTTTACATATCTGTCAGTCAGACTGGAACCCAGATGCAACACCCGGTTTCATGGACAACATTTGGATTTATTATACCCCCTGAGAGTCCTGGATTCATTTCCCCAGCAAACAGAGGATATTCAACGTAGATTACTTATTTTTTAGATAAGGTTTTTTAATTGCTCAATTTTATTAATTTTTTTGGTACTTCCTTCTATCATTCCTTCTTCAATGATGTGTTTACCATCATTTCAGGCAAGGAAGAAATCTGCAAAATATTCTCCCCCCACCCATCACCCACCAGTAGGCCTAGACTGTTCTCCATTAAGTTGTTTTAATCCTCAGTTTTTCAGTGTAATATTCCCCAAAGGGAGCAGAATATCACAGTAAAAAATACTGCTCTGAAATTTGGTTACTTTCAAAAGCACTACACTGGCCTTTTTTGTGTATTAAAACTCCAACACCAAAGGAAATAAGGAGAAAAACAATTTATTTACTTAAGTACTTGGGCGCAGAATGATAGCTCTTCCTGGGTCAAAACTCCTATTTGATAATACAGTTGCATCTCCAACTCCCAAAGTAATATTTTTATCCTTTACTTGACATTTTGCTTACAATCTTGATGCAAAATTAGCGACTGCTTTTAAATACTTTGATACATGTTAAAGAATTCTTAACAGTTTCTGACCCAAACTGTCAACTTTGCGACCTATGCTTTTAATACTCAAGCCTAACTGCCACAGATGGTGTGTCTAACTCTTGCCTTTCTGGCCTAACACCTGACCATGTAAATCCTCTGACAATTTTTAAGAGCAGTTGGAAACAACCATGATCCTAGAACAGGCCTGCCTGAGATGCCCCCTTGGTGCCAGGGTCCAGGCCCTTTAAGGATGGTGATGTGCTCTGTTACAGCTGTAGCTGTGATGATGTCTATTTTTAATATAAGTGTAGTTCTTCCTTCCAGGTCCTTTTCCCATGCAGCTAAAGTTCCATGCAAACAGGCAGCCAAGTTTTCATGAAGCCACGGGAGAAAGGGCGTGACTGAAAGGAAGATATCCCTCAGTGAACACAAAGGCACAGGAATTAGTACAAATGGCTCTTGCCTGAAGTGAGTACATTGTTTCCACAGATATGTGGAAAGAGGCATATCTCATTCCCTTCTCAACCTTGCAAGCTTTCTTTTTCTTTGAGTGAAGAGAATGCAGCTGAGACCTAAAATCACACTGCTGTGTTCAGCTAATTCCACGTTTACAATTAAAGATTGCTGAGCTATATATTGTATATAGCTATATATTATATACATTGTGCTTTTCATATACATTGACCATTATACTTTCTAATTGTATTTCTACCTATTGGTATTCACTAAGGACCACACAGACTCATGGTTCTCAAGCTTAATATTGAAGCATTTGGATTCTGACTGATGCATTTTAATTTCCAGAGATCTCTCAAGTTCTACAGAGGTTTCAGAAGAGTGAAATACAACAGAAAAACATAATTTTCTTCTTTTCCAGGAGGAATTCAGGATTTCTCCTTGCCCAAGGCATTTACTAATTATTTTCTATTAATTACTAGGATTTTATGCACCAGGCTTTTTCCTGTTATAACTATGTTTAGAGCATATTCTCCTTTTTTGAGCAGTCTTTTTATACTTTAGTATCTCCTCTGAACTAAAGAGGAATGAATGAAAAATAGCTAAGAAGTAGCAACATCCATAAGGGAGAACACAGGCAGAGCTTTTATTGTATCACTTTGAAACAAAGCAGCTTTGTATGCCATGATCTGCCTAATTTGGTCAACAAACAACAACTCCTTTTGCAGATCTTCCTACAAGATTGCCATTGTGCTTCAGTAAATACAGCTAAAACCACATTTCCTTTTCTGAATAGAGCTGTATTTGTTAACTCATGACATTGCCCTTCAGTCAGTTTTATAAACTGAAGTAATGGGCTGGAAGAATAGAAGGTGCTGTAGACTCAAGAGGATGTTACATACTGCTGCATTTTACTTTGTATGTTCACGAGCGCATATGGCACACATTGTCTCAGTGTGAGCTACTGCTTTCCCTCTGAAACAGCAATGCAAACCCCCACTAAACTTCGTGTCATTATCACTACTCTCTGTGAGCCCTCCTGTCACCTCAACCTGAAGCAGCTGCAAGGACTGTAAGAAGTAGCAAATCCTCCATTCTTTATATTTGTTGCAAGCAGATAGAAACATTCTTTTTCCTTAAAAAAAACCACACAAAGAAAAATTTTTTATTCTTGCCTTTTGTCTTTTCTTTCAGAAAGAGTACATGAATATCAATATCAAAATCAGTAAGAGTGATGAACTGCACTTGTTTTATACCATTCCATAGCACACTCACTCTTGATTGCTCTTATAAAAGAAAATAAACAAGATATAGGTGCAAGAGGAAAAAATAGAAATTCTGTATTGTGTAGAATCTACATAGCAGAGATTGTTGTTTTTATGCTCTAGATATTCAGTATGTCAGTAAAGACAAGACCTTAAAGCTCACAGCTTTTTCTTCAAAACCCAAATTTTTCCAATAATAATTTCAGGTGAGTACAAGAGACCCACACATTTATGAGAGACTTCCCATTTGTCTATTGTCAACTGAATAAACATTCCTGGAGAAGAATTATGGATTACTGAAAACTGTAATCCAGATCACACTAGAAACAAGATTAGATTGAAGATGCACGATGCATTTAAAAATCCTACTGGATTTTTAAACAGCTAGACATTGATAGCAGTTTCGACCAGCCTGTTCTTGCAACCATTTTTTGTGAAAGAATGAAGAAAAGTGAAGTTAGTTTTGAAATAAAAAATTCAATAATGGCTATGTATGCATGTAGAGCACAATGGATTTTATAATAAAGAGTAGACAGAAGGTCTTTTTCATCTTGAGATTCAGGAGCAAATATAAAGTTTTAAATTAGATCTTCTTGTTATAGATCATATCTTAGGCATATATAGATGCATATTTATATGCCCTATAGATATGGCGTTGGTGTATACAGTATGTAATGTATGTGAAAATGGTCAGAACTTTTGATATAATAATAACATTTGCATGAACAGAGGTGATTTAATGGGAGTATTCACCCTTGCCTTTATTTATGTGAAAATAGATGGAATTACGGGAAGGAGATGCAAGATTCTATTGACTAGTAAATTCTATTTTAAAATGAGCCTGAATATGGGTGTTGTGTTCCTCTATAGTCCTGTTTAGATGAGGAAGTTAACAGGTGAATTTGAAATTCAATAGCTGATACACACTAATTTCCTCTGTTAACACTATTTCCTGTATTAACACTAAGTGCAGAGAATAAGTAGAATAAGTATGCAGAACAATGCTTCACACAAAGTAAAGAGATGCCCATACTAGGAGACAGAGTGGAATTACAATTTAAAATTACAGTTACTGGTACAAGTGAGTGGGATACAAAGAAAATTACCTCCTATATATTTTAATGGCATTCAAGCAAGTTCCAGCAGAATAATTTCAAGATTTCCAACTTACAGGGATTTATTTCGAAGTAGACTGAAGAAGAGTTTATCTCAAACAGAGAGAAGCTAATGGCTCTAATCTTATAAGTGAGATCTAAATAATTTTAGGCTCTTAAATATCTAAATATTTTGTGTTGGTTCATATCACAAAAAATTTAATGAAGTCTTTATTGCTAATCTAATTTAAAAGTAATTACATGGTGACTAGATTTATCTCATACTTTTAAGTCTCTGAGCTCTTCTTAACAGCCATTAATTAATAAAAATATTGCAAAAATATTTCTGAATGTGAATCTAATAATTTTTTCAGTTAAAAGCAAGTGAAGTAATAATTTCTACATTCCCCATTATTTGCATTGTGGAAGCCCCCAGGTGTACCAACTGAATTGAAGATATGAAAACAAATGGTCCTTTATATCATCTAATTTTATTCATGGCAGTTCCTCCTTGCATTAGCTTTTCTTCAAGCAAAGAAGCATCTTACTATTAATATTAAATCACTCTAGGTTAAAAATAATTGCTGCTTAGATCCATGCATAGTTAAGCCTTTAAACTCACTTTTCGAAAATTATATGAGTCAAAATATTGCCGAAAATAAGGTTATTAGCTGTTGTTGTCCTGCTCAACATCTACCTGCAAATAAGAAGGGAAAAAGCATTTTGTATTTCATCCAATTGTCTGTTGTAAGTAATTTATTTCCATAAACTGGGAGAATTGCAAAGACTCATCTAAAGATCATCAGAAAAATTACAGGTTTAATTTATCCTGTAATTCAATTACTGCAGCCATAAAGTATATAATGAGTGAAATAGGAATTCAAAATTAAAGTTTTAGTTCATGTTAATGTCTTAAATTTTGCAATGCAATACTGAGCCATAGCTACACTCCATATCCTGACTACTATATTTCTAAGGTCACTATGAAATATGCATGGTTATTTCTCTCATCTTACCTGCAGACGGTCAGAATTTGTTTTATTGAATTTTTCTCTATTGTCTTCAAAGTTGCATTGACTTCCAAAATATATTCTTGCTTAGAAGAATAGCTTGCTTATTCAGACTACAACCAGGCAATTTTGGTTTTAGTACTCAGTAATGAAATCTGTTTTAGAGCACTCATTGAAGGAAAGTAGAAAACAAATTTTCCTATTCTGTTTTCTTTCAGAGAGATTTGATTTTTAAATCTCAAAGTGTTAAAATTGGAAAGTCACAAGCTTCTGGAAAATTACTTCTGTGTCTGCTTCCTTTCAAGAAACAAAATGGTGATGAACATAGTTGCAGAAACAAAGCCATAATGGGTTTGCATTCACAATATTTAAAGAGGTAAATAGCAGTCAGCCTAAAAATACAATATAAACCAAAGTGACATAGAGGATTCATTTTTCCATGCTTGCAAGAAGTCTCATAAATGAAAAGAGATATTGACCTCTCCACCCCACAAGAGAAAACGAACAAAGTCAAGGGGGTTTTCCATTGTAAGCAACAGACTACTTTAATTTAACTGTTGTCATTAAGATCTAACTTTTCTTCTTTACATTGTTGCTGCAGATTGGTAACCAGGGAAGCAGCTGACATTGATGGCAGTACCCACCATAAATCTACAATCCAATGATGATTTGCCACACTCCCTGAAAAACAATGCCTTGCATCCACTGCATTTGTAAAACTGCAGACTGCCCGAACACAATTACTGTGTAAGTGAAAACTGCCATTCCATGAGACAATTAAATCAAGTCTAGAGTTGGACCAGGAACCAGAACACAGGATTCTGCCTGTAAACAGTGTCATTTTTTAAATTGCCTTTGAAAGGTCTGGAATTAAACTGAGGAATAAACTGACCTAACACAGAAAATTTTCTATAAATAGTCAAGCATACAGGAGTTATGCGCCACTGTCAGACACGGGATCAGTTTCAGTAGCATTGCAACTTCACAAGTCAATGCAGTTACAGACTCTTACTTACATCCAATTATAGTAATCTATAAGAAGAGTGAAGCATCTTACATCAAATGATTCATTTTGTAGTAAAACAGAAATGACCATTCAAATTATTTCCTGAGAGTTTACAGAAAAAGGGAAAACTTTCCTGTCTTTTACCAATATAACTCTGCAACTAGGAACAAAGCAATTCATTCCCTTGCTCACAGAAAACATAAAGGGGTCACATATATTAATACGTGTGTGAAAAATGGACAGCTGTGTGAGGAACTACATCCTTCCAAGCTACTGCCTTATAGATACAATCTTTCAAGAAAACATACTGTCTTAGGCCACAAAGACTAAATATTGCCCCAAACTGGAAAGAAGAGGTGGAAAGAGGGAGAACAGAAGTAAAGCTGAAATATAAAACACTACAAAAATCCAAGTGGTGATGCAAACGTGGTATTTCCTCTATTCCATTAGTTACTGTGTAATAATATACTGGAATGACAAGAAATAAATAAATAGTTGGTCAAGGTCAATAAACTCCTTTTATGAGACAGGTACATCACATTAAATATCTAACCCATTTGCTTTTTCCTTAAAACATTTGAACTACGTCTCCATATCTATAAATAAATGGGGAAAAAAAGAATATATACAACAAATTCCTAAAAGTAGATTTTTTGCACACAAATAAAGTAATGGAATACCAATTACAGAACAAGTATAGTACATTTATATATCTGTAAGAATTTACTGTCAGTTACAGTTAAATGAGCAATCCGGATGTCAGATGAAAAGATATTTGATATGTAAGATGCAACAAAAAGCACATATGGTAGGTGTTGTAGACATTGAAAGACATGGACAGTTTATTTATAGGAAATACTATAGTATTATATTAGGATCTGATTCTAGCAATCCACTGAATTCTTCAGGAAATAATTTGCTGCTGCTGCAGAATTCTTTTCATCACTGAACTTGAGGAAAAACGACAGCAGAGAACCTGAAGGACTGACTGTAAGGGAGCAATGCTCTCACAAGACATGCATTTGGCACAGGTAGACAACAAGCCTGAAAGAAAGATATGTGACTAATCTAGAACAGTTCAGAAAATATTTCTAGAAAGTCAAATAAAAATTAAAAATACTATATCTTCAGTTAAAGGAGAATAAATTGTCTTTCTTAAACTATCAAAAGTTGCCCTGTACAGGAATACAGAATAGTCAAACTCAGTAGAAGACCATCAGGAAAAGCATTAAGAATGTGAAGGTCAAGGGGAGTGACAAGGATGGAGCTTTTCTTGACAGTCATTGGACAGTTGCCTTGAGCCATTGAATTAGTATCATAAGTATAGACCAAGGTTCCTGAATATACTCAATAACATTAGCTACAAGGGCATTATTTATCTATAATACTGTTATTATAGTTTTGAATTAAACCAAAATGAAGGTTAATCTGAAATTTTGTCTGAAGAGCACTTTCTTTGCAGAAGCAAAGGTGAGTCAGAAAGCAGACATCTTGAGCTATAATGGCCTAAAAACACTCACTAAGTACTTTGCCTAGAGTTTTTTAGTCATGATAAGAACAAAGTCTGAAGTAGATTAATCTAGACTGTCCAATCTTTTTTTTTTTTTTTTTTTTTGCTCCTACTGGACTTCAACAAGAGGAGAGACAGCTCGGCAGCTTGTTTACTGCACCGACAGGGTTTTATTTACTGACAAACTCCACATAACTTTGACAACTAGGAGTCAGATAATTTAATCAGCAATGAACCCATATGCAATAAAAAGGGTTAAATTTCTTAAAGATGTTTAGGTTTCTCATGCGCTATAAGTACAGGAAGTGCTCTCTTAAATGGAAAATGTCCAAGAGTGATTAAAAATAGCCTTAAAAAATTCAGTGTAATTGTCTTTGGATAGCACGAAATTGAATACACCAAGGTCATTAACCTTCAATACTCAAATTCTGTTTTTCTATAATTATGTTTTCTGATCACAGGAACCTTGCATATCAGAGCCAACAAAGCCCACATTACACTACGAAACAAAAGTTGAGGCCACATGGTCAGTTGACCTTCACATTTAGCATTCATAGAAAAGAATACTTTGCAAAGTAAGCATTTTTTGGTTTAGACTACTTCCCCTGCTTCTAGAAGCAATTTTAAACTTAGGAATTATGCTGTTTTCCTTCCCTTGGCATGTTTTTTGCCCTTAACAATGTAATAAAAATGCTACTGCAATTCTTACTGCATAGCGGATATTAACTGTTTTAGTGCTTATATTATGTTTGGAAATAAATATATATAAACTCAATTTATCCATCCTATATGTTGCAATCTCACAGGATTATAGCCCTTCATTTAAAATTCTGGGTGGAGTTTATAGAGCAATATGTTCTTGAAAGTGCTGTGTTCTTTGCGATCATCATTTCAGAACATGAGATATCAGTTCTCACCATGACTTTCCATTAACTTACAGTTAACTTCTTTTGTAATCTGTCTTTACATTACAGAGTCAGCACTTGATGTGCTTACAGGTCATTTCAGAAGAAAACCCACTCTGTGGAAACAGTTTGTTTTCTACGCATTACTGTGAGAAAAGTGTTGCTTTTTTTCAATTTTCAAAATTCTATTGTAATCCAGTTTTACTAATAGTAATCCCATATTATGGGCCAAAGAAAGATTATCTGAGAAAATGGCTGAAGATGAAATGAGAAGGACAAAAGGAAGGATTGTTGCAAATCACTGATCAGCTTAGATGTCTGTATACTAAAGAAAAAAAAACAAGGTGGTAGAAATCAGGTGGCAGATGACCAGGGGTGTGAATGTATATGCAAATGTATAACTCAGTTGTCTCACATTTAACCCAGTTTGTTTCAGGAAGATAGGAGAAAGCAAGGAGAGAAGGTGATGTTAGCTTGCGCATGAAGAATTTGCTCTAAGACTGGAGGCATGAGAACAAACAAGAAAAAGGGAAAAAAAAAGGGGGGGGGGGGAGTTTTGGAAAGGTAAATCATGAAGCCAAATCATCAAAATCAGATAAATCAGGATTTCTGCAGGCCTCTTGCAAAATAATTCAAAACAAACTTAAGTGCTGAGAATGAGGGATGTTAGCTTGTTCAGATATCTCTTGGGGAAGGAACATGTTTTGTCTAGTCAGCTATTGAAATGCATTGGTCAAAAAGAGCTGGGCACAAATATTCCTCAATATTTGTTTCTGATAATAGAAAGCAGCTACTGGAAAACACTGAAGTAGACGCATCTTGGTATTCAATGACTTCATAGGAGCATATAGAGAAAAAAATTGTTCCCATGAAGGCAGTCGACTACTAAAAGATGTTCAAAGAGGCTGCAACATCTCCATTCTTTGAGATATTAAAGACTGGACAAAGCTGCTAGCAACCTGATCTTGGCTGACATTGTTTTGAACTGAGGTTTGAACCAGGGAAGTCATTCAAAAGTTCCAAAAGTTCCAAACAATATTTTAGTGATAAGGGTAGTGAACCATTAAAAGATAGGTAAGTAGCAGAAGTAGATAAGTTGCAGAAGCCACAACTTTGGAGCTTGTTTAAGAATATATTGTATAACCATGTACTCACCCAATAAGATTCACTAATAGGAGTTAAACTGAATGACTCAACTGTCTCCTGTCTCACAGATTCATCAACATGAGTAAAACGAAGACATTCTTACATTTTATTTTAATGTCTCCCTTCTGTTTCCTTTGCCAATCACCAAATCTCTCTCATCAGTATTCATTACAGCAGCTGATCACTACTTTGGAGTTAGACTTCCTTCTAAAATCCTCACACCCACATTGCATCTGAATCTCAATGAAGTTAGAAACTTCCACTCCACCTCTAAGATTCTGTACATGCTATTAAACCATAAGATCTGCATCTCATTACCTTGCAGTACTGCAATATCCTTTCTGTTGGTCCTGATCAGTGTGAGCTGGCTCTGCTCATACATATCCAGAAAGATGCTGAAAAAGTGATTTTCCTAGTTCATATTTTAACTGCTGTTTGTTTGCATCCTTTCACTGGCTCTCTTACTACAAGAAATCAGAAAAGGCTGGTATGCACTTTCAGAATGCGTACACGTATCTCTACCTATCAAACAAATTTACTGACATGGTTATCTGTCAATGCCGAAATCATTTTAGGCTTACTAAATGAACAGGCAAGAAAGTAAACAGCAAGACAATTTATGCTGTCCTTCCTCTTGTCTATGACACTTTGGGCATATGTTAACCTTAACACCTGCATAGCTGCCCTGTTATTCTCCTTACATCTCTCTTTGCTGTACTGGCATGCTAACACAATGGGCTATCAGACTGAGCAAAACCAGCCCACTGAAACCTTGTCCTCCCTTGTTAGTCCTCATTTACATCCATTTTATAACACATAGAATTATATTTAAGATTTAATTTATAGGCTAAAAGCACAATTTTTCTTTTCTGTGTGCACAGTTCTTAACAAAATGAGACCCATATCATAACAACACCCTTGGTATTAGAACCTGGTTTCTCAAACATACTTTTCTATCTGAGGATGTGGATCTGAAAAATCTATAGTTGCTTTTCCTAGGATTTAATATCATATAATAAACATAAGGCACATGAATGCTTCCTTCTAAATAGGGAAGCTATGGACTCTCCATCTCCCTTTTCCAAATAATTAAAATCTTCTGTACAAGTTATAACAAAGGTAATTCAATGTTTCTTTAAGCTTAGGTATTGTAGCTCACTGATGAGTTACTTATGCTATTCGAAGATCTTTTTCATAAGGATGTAAAAAACAAACACAGATAAACAAGACACCTGGCTGAACTACCAGAGCACAGTAAAGCCAAAAGAAACCATTTTTGTAGGCATACAGCCAAGTGCTCAATGTCTTCCCTCAAAGAAGAGAGGTGCAACTCAGGTCTTACCAGTTACAGCTGGTAGATTTCATCTGCCTGCAGGTGCAATTGCCCACTTATCATGATGAAGAGAGAGTGTGATAAGAATGATTTCTTCCCCCTCTCTCTCTGCAAGGACAAAAAGCCATGTTATGAATGGTTAACCTGAAATCAAGAACAGCATTGTTTTCATTTCATTATTTCCTGAAACAAGATTAAAAACTCTGTTTGACACTGACCTTATTTTGTTAAAAGGGCAATTTTTATGGTATCAACCTTTTCTTTAGCTTTCCCTATCTTTGTGAATCATATTAAGCCTAGTTTTATATAGTTAGATACTTGTGGTCTTCTAAAACAAATAGAACAGACAATAAACTGTGATAAAAAAATCACTCAGGTGTATGTCAATGACTTAAAAAGGATTCTTCATAGATACAGAAATCTGAGCTATCATATCCCAGTCGAGGATCAAGGCCTCACTGCTGGAATTCTATAGGGATGCTGAACAAACTTTGCATGAGCATCACTCAACTTACTGGAAAAACACTGAAAAGAGTTTATTTTTTCTCTCTCTTGTGCTCTACATGTATTGAGGCTCCCTCCTGAAGTCAAATTATTTTTAAGAAAACTGAAGGCACTACAATGAAATGGTTGCTACTCCATCTAATTTATACCACTATCGAAAATAACTCAGAATTTTGAAATATTTTAAAGTTTATATTTCTCCTTTATTTAATTAAAAAGGTACTTTATTAAAATACTTCATGTCAAGGAGATATACTTCAAATCAAGGAGACATATATAACATGGTGGCCTTTTTCATATTTAGAAAATACTATTTTAAGTATTAAATTGCACTGTTTATTTAAGTATTAAATTATACTATATAACTAAAATACTGTGTAGTGAAATATCATAGCTTCAGTACATGCAGCACAATAATTTAAAAACGTGCAAAAAGATTTAGCATGATGGAATGCATCAGAATTTTTATTTCAGTAAGCATTATCTGGCATTCAGATTTTTCTCACTATACAGTGCCACAACTTTCACAGCAAAGTAATCAAACTGAAGATGCCTCATTGTAAGAGTTGTGAACAGTCTACAAAGTCTTTCAACATCTTCTGATAAACAACACTACAAGTTTGATGTTCTGTGAACTACTCAAATTCACTTTTCCATCTGAAGATAGCATCAGCAAAAATCATTGCATCTTAGAACATACAGAGGGCTGCAGAGCAGTTCATAGGGCACAGCTTTCTTTGATTTTGCCTTTAAACAAAACTTCTTTTAATTTTGCATTATTCACTGATGTATGCCATTTAAGGAGGTGACAACTGTCTAAAATATTAGGTTGGGTTCTTCCTCGCTGACATTAAAAAACAGTAAAATTAGACCTTTTTCCTTCAAAGGCTTACTGCATATGTTTCATTTTAGACACATAGAACAGTCTATGCTTCAATTGTTTCTGCCTGCTGGGGAGTTATGAGCCTGTATAAGTCCAAAATATTACAGTGCCCTTGTACCTTCTGTTAAATGCTTACTATTGAACATGTTCACTGAGTGACTTTGCTCTGGAAAGCTTTATGTAGCTGGACTCTTACTTTTCACACAGCTTAAAAATAAAGTACCATGACAATCAGCCCCAGAGATTGCTTTTGTTCCATATAGATGATGAAGGGAAACAGTTTTCAAAAGGCATAAAATAAGCAGGGGAAAAATGCAACTGACAAAACTCTGATATGGTTAAACATAAATATAAATTATAATCCATGGAAATGTTTCGATATTCCTTTAAGTAAAATTAGAAAGGTTTGAAAATCACACTGAACTTGACTGTAGTCAAAGACAAATAATCTTAAATTTTTTAGAGGAAACCTCAAACATATGTGGGGTGTGGGGCTTGAGTTTGCTTTTTTTTTAATTGCTAGCACTTGCCTCTGTAGGACTACCATTAATTTTAAGAGTCAGTGCAAATCAGGAAACTGCATTTTTATCTACTTCATCAGTAAAGAAAAGCTGTCACTATTCGTGAAATTTTAGGACCTTATGCCATTCTTCTTAGTCAATATAGTAACCCAGGGCACTCATTGCAAGTCTGATATACTTTGTAGCAGTTTAACTAATTTCACTCTGTTAATTCTTTTATGGTTAGTGATAGTTCATAGATCCTCTCCAAGGAGGATTTGATTCAGATTCAAACCCCAGAAACGTCTGGAGAAATTCATATCCAACTGCTGCACAAATAATCAAAAGCCTTTTGAAACTATCTAGAAACCATCCTAACACCGGATACCAATTTACTAGAAACTTTGAGAAAAAACAAGTTGATATGGATCCAAAATAATAAGTTCAAATAATGCATCTCTATTAAATTAATACATCTCTTTTACTATAGTATGGGAAACGGAGTAATCGAACATTGTAAAATTATCAATACTACAAAACAAGCCAGTGGATTTTTGTTCTCATTCACTGGATGAATAAATTCATTGCCATTCCTTGATGTAAAGCAACGCAATGAGTATGTGAAAGTTTTTTTCCCTTGGTAGAATTAAGGTATGCAGTCATGTGTTCTGTTTGCAGGACTCCGTGGTCAGCATACATAAAAGTAAATGAGCTGCTCAGTAAGATGGGAGCTTGCACCTATAATTCATAACTTTTTCAGTCAGAAATCAGATAAGCTTTTTGTAAAATGAAGATCTCTCATCACTCACTTTTTTTTTCCTGCTGCATTACTGTTACCCTTCTTGGCATCAGCTATCAAATACTTTGGCCAAACACCCAACCTAAACCGAGACTTGGATGGATTTAAGTCAGTGGAATGATGATATTTTATATCAGCTAGAAATGCCTTTATAAAAATCAATCTGGCACTCCGATGTAGCAGTGTTTGCCATCAGAAGAAGCAAAGTAAATCATATCAAATATACAGCTGTTGTGTTATCTAATGACAAGATCTATTTATAGCTAATTGGCATAGTAACTAAGCTGATAAATTTAATTTGGTATTGTAGAAGTAGCTGCATTATTCAAAATGCATTTCATAGCCTGCTGGGCCCTAGCAATTTCTTCATTCTCTTGTCTTTTGATTGGTATCAGGCAAAAGAAAGATGGGATCAATTCAGCTCCATTTGATGGAACCAGTGTACCTGAGAAGTTGAAGGCTTGGGCAGCTAAGGGCAAAGCTTGGTTATGATGAAAATGTGCAATGTAGCAAATTCTTTTTCAATCAACTCTGCCCCTTGCTCTTGCTTTTGTGGTCTGTCAGATACATTTTTCTGACTTTCTGAAACTGAATGCTCATCTATATCCTTCTTTATCTAATTTATTTTATACTTTTCTCCTTTCATGCCATTTTGTCCTCTGCCTTCATTTCGTGGTTTCTAACTTCCATGCCCATGCTGGCTTCCCAATCCCTCCCCTTTTCAAGATCCTGCACCCACAAAGAGAAAAGAATTTACAATCATGCCACCTGACACTGAGATTTAAAAAAAAAAAAAAATGTTCATTCAGTCCTTGAATCTAGTTTAACATTGTAGTTGAAGGAAATTAATTGACTAAAAGAAATCTAATGCTGACTGAAAAATTCAGAGTGATGCAAAATTGCCACCCTAGAAAATCGAGTTCTGATGTATTTACATTTGTGTTTACAAGAATTTTATCATTAGTCACTCTAAAAGAGATTTAAAACCCTATGTGCTCAAAATGATTAAAAAAAGAAAGATGTATTAAAAGACTGAGCTTCTGCAAACACAAAAAAATAACCCTACTGATGTATGAAAATTGCAAAATCTCTTTTTGGAAGACTTAGAAAAGTCTCCTTTGTAGAATGTCACTCTTCTTCCAGAGTATTCAGAGAGATATTAAAATTCCTGAAGAGGTTTTTCTGTTCAAACACAACCTTGTACTGTCAAGTTAAAGAAGCTGCATTAACAGAGAATTACATTTTCTTTAGAAAATTTATGACATGAACTGTGCAATTGAAATAATCCAACTTTTTCTTTCTGAAGGTTTTCTTAAGAGAGAAATTTTCACTTCTGTTTTTAAGGGAAAGCAGTTTTCTGTTTACATCTTTATATTATATTCAGTGATGTTGCTAGTGATTCTTTATGTTTTTGCAAAAACTTCTAGAGTTTTCCACAAGCACCTTTACGTTTTTTATTTGCTTTGTTCAGAAACACACATTTGCTTGCCAAGTGGGTATGTATTTGAGTGGAACACTTGGGAGTCACTTCATTAAGAGTCAGGTTCTTTTGGATATGGGGATCCATGAATAGGTGGTTTAAAAATGGAATGCAGTACATATTTTTCCATAAAGTTCAGGGAGTTTGAGTCAAAATAGGAATAAGCAATATGGACATTGAGCTATCACAATTCAAGTATTTTAATACAGTTTTTCTTGAAAGAAGCGGACAAATAAAGTAGGGGGTTTGCTACAAAATTATGAAATGTGATGAAAATGGTGCTATGTGTGATACTATACTATAATTTTCATCCAGCCCACAGAACGTGTAAAGAGTTCTTTACATCCCGGCTGAGCTTTTCCTCTGCAGAAGTAGAAACATAAACTGTAGAAAGTCCTTTCCTGTCACAGCCTCACCTCAAGATGACATGTCATTTATGGAGCTGTTTGGGTTCTCTTCTGTCTTCACTGATTTCGGGCTAATTTGGGTCTGCAGGAATTACTTCTACAGGAAGAAGAAGGAAGATCTAAAGAGAAGGCTGTGGATTGGTAGCCCTGTTAACTGCAGCAGCTTTGCAGAAAAGACGTGGATGAGTGACTCTTACCTATGTCTGTACACAGATGCTTCAGTAATATTTGCACTACTTACAAACGGAGAAAAACAAGAGCTGTTGAAACTACATCTGAAGTGGATGTATTTTATCTCAGGACCAAAAGCCCAGAAGAACTACTCAAATCCAAATATTATGTAATCTTACAATTCTTTATAGCTTTGTTGTACAGTATATTTTGTCACAAAGATGTGTAAGCAAATATCTCAACTGCATTTAAGATTTTGTTACCTTCCTAAAATATTTAGGAAGGCCTTCCATTTACTCCATATTTCAGTTCTCTTTAATATGTATTACTTAAAATTCTTACCTAAAGGATTATAACAAAGTTAAGCAAGAGGGATTGAAGAAAAAGATTAGCTCCCCCAAAAAATAATTTCTTTCATCAATGCAAACATTGATTTACAACAGACATTAGTGAAGGTTTAAAATGCAAAGCTCCACAGTCTCAGTAAATTAGAATGCAGACTTATAAGATAAAAAACATAAGAATAGAATAATCTGTACAGAGGTGGTATGGGTTTAGGAAAGAATTGTGTAATAAGAAAAATAATTATTCAGGGCACTCAATTTCTTTCACCTGTGATTTCTCCTTTATATTTTTAGTAAAATTCTCACTTTGTTCTGGCAACATCACTGCTCCCTCTTCATTCTCACAATCCAGCCCAAGTGATTTAAAGTGCAACAATAGTATTTCTCATTTTCTACATTTCCTAACAAACACTAAGATTCTTTAAAATAAATAATTATGGCTGCACATTAGACACTGGTATTTAGGCCTCGTTTTTACACTAGTACAAACAGAGTTTAAGACCAATTTAACATAGTTCTAAGAAATCTGATGAAAAAGTAAGTTAGATTTCTAAGTCACCTAGAGGTCTCTTTAATATTTTACCTGGTATTTAATTAAATATCATAACCCAGATAGAAAGCAAGGCTCTGCCTTATTATGCTATGGTCTGGAGTGTGTCTCTGAATGAATCAGCTCCAAACTGTAATAGGAAAACATGTTTCTGAGAGCAGCAAGCACACAGCTGTTTAACCATATGGAAGTGTAGCTGCTTGTAGCTATGTTAATATCCACTTCTCACCTCCCCACTTACATCCAAACGTGCTGCCCTGGGGCAGGCTCCTGCTTCCACCTTTGCTCCCCTGCAGCCTCCTACTCTTCCCTTTTGTCCTACTGTAATACCTCAGCTGTTCCAAGAGCTCTTGCAGGTCACCCAGCCACATGACTTTGAACTCTGCCAAGCACCCTACCAAATACTCCAAATTCTCCACAACTTGTTTTAGATGAACTTTAGATATCTCAGGTAACCAAATATACATGCATCACTTACTGGAAAAATCAATCTAACAGTTTCATGTCCTTTCCTTGTAGCTGGAACCCTGCAAAGAGACAATATCAGTTTGCAGGGGATAAATGCTGGTTCTTTCAGTCACTCTGAACAGGTTTATAATTAATATTATATAATCCTCTTAGTTTTCAAGTTTTTGACAGCAAAACTTTACAAGAAGATGTACAGGAACCAATGTACAGAAATCTATGCTTTGAAAAACTAGATCATAAATTATGCATGTGACAACTAATGAGGAGCAAACATACAAAAGGAGATAAACAGCTGAATTAATATCAGAAGCATGAACATGCACAGAACAATTGTCTTTACCTGATAAACTAACTGATAGGTTTCAAGTCGACAAATAATTTATTTACCACACAGAAAGACTGATTGATTACTTTCTTAGTTGAATTTATCACAGATTTAAGTTAATTCCTCATTAATTAGCACAGAATTGGGGAGAGAACTTTTTTGCACTGACCCAATTCCTTACTACACTTGTTTTTCACCAATTTGTTTTAAATAACTGACAAAAGAAGACTCTAATTCTTCTCCCCCAATGACAACTATGCTATAAGAGAGCAAGATACTCATACATTCAGCAAAATTTCCCT
>NW_005054361.1:2934816-2944668 GCF_000277835.1 Geospiza fortis
TCATGTAAATTCATGATTGCACTGAAATACAAAATCAGAACCCACAATCACAGTCTCTACCCAACCATCACAGAAGAAAACACATGCTCAACTCCGTTGCTCATTCCCTGTGGGCTTCAGGCACTGCAACCCATCTGTGCGCTCAACATTTGTCTGTGAGCTGCATTCTTAGGCTGGTATTCTGCTTTCACACTCTTCTGAAAGTGCTTGGTGCCTAAGGAGACACTTCATATGGAGGTATTTGCCTATGCTTAGAAAAACAAACCATAATCACTTAAACACCATTCTATGTTTCAGGCTAACCAAAGGCACACATTGGCCTTTGAAAAGACGTATCCAAACACTGCAGTATCCTCTCCAGGGTAGGTCCTGGTCGATGACAAGTTGAATGTGAGTCAGCAGTGCCCTGGGAGCCAGGAGGACCAAGTGTGTCCTGAGGAGCATCAGGGACAGCATCACCAGCCAGGCAAGGGAGGGGATTGTCCTGCTCTGCTCTGCTCTGCTCTGCACTGGGGAAGCCTCACCTCAAGAGCTGGGGGTAGTTTTGGGAGCCACAACGTAAAGACATTATTAGAGAGTGTCCAGAGGAGGGCAAAAAGGAATGTGAAGGGTCTGGAGGAGAAGCCTGGTGAGAAGTGGCTGAGGTCACTTGGTTTGTTCAGCCTGAAGTAGAGGAGACCAAGGGGAGACCTCACTGCAGTTACAACTTCTTCATGAGGGGAAAAGGAGGGGCAGGCACTGATCTCTTCTCTCTGTTGATCAGGGACAGGACTCGAGGGAATGGCCTAAAGCTGATTCGGGGGAAGTTTAACTTAAATATTAGAAAAGGTTCTTCACCCAGAGGGTGGTGGGGCACTGGAACAGGGTCCCCAGGGAAGTAGTCACAATGCCAAGTTTAACAGAGTATAAGAAGCATTTGGACAATCCTCTCAGGCACAAGGTATGATTCTTGGGGATGGTCCTGTGCAGAGCCAGGACATGGACTCAATGATCCTTGTGGTTTCCTTCCAACTCAGCATATTCTGTAATTCTGTGACATCACTCTGTGTTAATACCATGCACTAAACTGCAACAAGAAGAGAATAGAGACACAGCCTTATTTTCATAGCACATTCTGCAGGAAATGGACTCTGGAATGCAATTCCAAAAAGGCATTGCAACATCGCCAGCAGAGGGACTTTGGAGACATTTGGTTCAGAAACCTAGCACACGAGTTTGCTATTTACTAGATATGAATGCCCCACCCTGGTACTCATGATTCCCTGAGGAAACACTGCCACGACACCTCGAGGCAAAGGTACTTCACTTGTGCCCAGTAATTTCCAAGCTATTCAAGTGTTGTGGGGAAAAAGAAAAGCTCATTGCTACCTGACTTCCTGGCACAGGATGGCCCTTAACCCAAAAGCAGGAAGAAGGTTGCCCTTGCTCTCAATTTCCTTTCCATGCAGCTTAATTTTCAAAGAAATCTCTGAATGTTTCAAGCAGCCTTGGGCATTTCTTTAGCAGGTACATGAGAATGAAGTGACAGGCTTTAGGGAGAACTGGGAAGTAAAGTAGTATTTTGAATGTTTCCTTTACTGTTAGCTATCAGTGCTGTTTATTCTAATGTATCCTCTAATCTAAAGGCATGTCGATGGAAAGGCTTCACCAGAGACTGCAACAAATTGTTTACTCAATAGAGGTCATTCAATTGGTACTGTTCATCATTTAGTTCCATAGTGAACATAAGCTCAGCTCTGACATTTAACAGTTTAAAGCTAGGTAGGGTTATTTTTTTGAAGACTAGTCTCATTGCCAGACAGAATTTTAAAATTATTTTGAAGATGTAGTGGGAAATACTTCTTCTGATTCAAAGGCAGTATGTTTTTGACAGGTCTGAGCTACATATTTCATGGCTTTATTTACTTTGCTTGAGAATAAAGTGACATTTTACTGTTTATAAATACATCAAAAAGATGTTTTATAGCCTGGTCTTCCCTTTCAGTTCATTAATGTCTTTAAAGGTCTTTAAAAGGACCGTAAGAGATCTTTAAAAAACATAGAAAAAGTCAGCTTTGTTTGTTCTTAGAAGCTGCCCTGGGGAGTTAGGTCTCTCTTCTCATTTCTGCTTGCTTTCTTTGTGCAGAGCAGAAACTTTCAAAAAGAAGTTTAGCCCTCGTGACTGCAAAGGCTGTTTTCTAATGCACTTGAGATACCAGCAAGCATTAAAGATTGCACCTCACAGCAAGCATTTCACCTTGTCTTTTCTCCATGATTTTAAACACCTGTGCTCTGCTTCCTACCACAGGATATTGATGAGAGAGACTGCAGTCTCCTGGTTGCCAGAACATACTTTCATCTATGTTGACCCCAAGTGAAAAAGATACCTCTCATATTTTTCCCCTTCCTTTATCATATGGGATAGCTCTTCAAACAGCAGCTGTTGGAGGTCTTTTTTGGTATTTTTTCTTTTTTATTTTTTTTTCTTTTAAGAGACAGAAGACTAAATTAGGATCTGAGGGGATGAAGTCAGACTTGTGGTGCAGAGCAATATCTAAAAGAGTGAAGTGTCTGGCCATTGCAGCACTCATACTGGAGTATCAGGAGTGAAGAGGTCCTGCTAGTGTCTGTCTGGTTGTCTGACTATTCCTCCAGCAGGTACTGAAAGATGGTGAAAGGTAACATGGAAATGAAGACTGGAAGGGAAAAAAAATAAATTTGTAGGGGAAATAACTTTTCAGAAAGGAAGTAAGAATTATGTGGTATGTCCTTTCTTTTGAAGTCTTCAATGCATAAGCTGTAACTTAATTTAATACATATGTCACCCCGAAATCCTTCTTCATTTGAGTCACATTTTTAAAATTCCATATGTTTAAAAGAGTATTTGCAGCTCCAGTGTTCTCCAGCCACTCCTATTATGCAATGGTTATCTAAGCTTTCTGTATGCCAGCCAGGTATAGCCTCAGGATATTCAGAATCTGCTGCAGTTATAAAAAGAGAAACGTAATTTGGTTTCAATACATGTCTCATATAGAGAATTTAAACACAATAGAAAATGAAGTATGAAAAAGAACTGCTACCCCAGTAGCATGAGAAAATATTTAGGAAACTACATAAACTGACTCAAAAATATGCCACATAATGGTTTAGAGATAAAATTCTACATCATGTGGTTGCCAGTTTCAGCTCATAAATGCAGAACTAATGTAGCACACAAGTACCTACATTTTCTAGCTAATAACATGAACTCCATAGAAAATATCTAATAATTTCATTCATTTCAGCAATTTCCACACTATCCAATTAATTTCTTGAAACTGTATCCTGTTTAGCAGTATACATAATAAAATATAGCAGCACCCCTGTAATAAGCACTTCAAGCTACATAATTAAAACTGGGGGGACCAATGAAAAACTAAAGGAACTTAGTATTTAATTTTCAGCTAGATGAAAAGGACCTGCCTCTGGAAGTTCAGAGTATACAATCCTTTGATGGGCCTCATTCAGATCTGAAATCAAAGTTTCAAATGAACTAAGAACTTCTGGGAAGCTTTCTAGTATTTATTTTCTTAAAGATGGGATTCAACATCCCACATGCCATGCCTCTTCTGGCACTTCTACCCTAGCCTAACAATGCAGGGATTTCTCAAGAAACTTCTCACAGGATTTCAACATAATTTCTTTTGCATTTGATCAAGTTGGAAAAAAAATCTCTGTGGCTGTCCTTATGACTCCTAAAAACAAAATTGCTTGTGTTCAAGATAAGGATGACACCAACTGCAAGAAAAAATGTCAGGAAGGAATTAGCCCCTTGGATTTCAAAGTAAATACTGACATGATTACAGATTAGGCATGATTAAGGACACTGCTAAATTGGTACCTTAGAAAGAGAGTTAAATATGACATCTTCTAGCACTTTAACACCAAATTTTAAGCCTCTTGCCCTGACAGTGCACTCTGTGGCTTTAGATGTCTGACTTCTCTAGAGGCTATAAGGGCAGAGTCACACTCAACCACAGACAGAATACAGAATGACAATAGCTACCTAAAGGAATGAAGAAGAATGACTGGTTTATACCTGATCAGTCTTGAAATCTCTGGTGCTTCCCAGAATCAGGCATTTAAAATGAAGTAAGAGTTCATTTCATCCTCATCTGGGTATAGCTGAGTACATCTGGAGACAGAATACATTTTATTTTAGCTTGCTGGAAAAGGAGGAATCTAGAGAATCATTTCTCCTATAGTTCATTATGGTCCCACAAAACATGCACTCTCTGCTGTATGACATACTAGTTCTCCCCAGACAGCTGCAGAAAGTCTGAGCCCAGTCCTGTCTACAGCCTCTTGGTCAAGGTAACCCTCTGGGAAACAAAAGATGCAGGATCTAATTGCTCCAGGCTAAAAAAGCTAGAAAACTCGCTCAGGTACCAAACTTTCCTATTGGCAGTGCCATTTCCATGTGTTTTCAAAGAAAAATTCTGTTCAGATTTAGGATGCCTAATTTGCAAATCCCGAACAGGATAAGTTATTGGGACACAGCTCTGCCAAGAAGGCAGATGTTCTGGGGATGAACAATGCAGCATGGAAGTTTTCATGAAATTTCACTTGGGTCCTATTGAATTTCACATTCCCACTAACACTAAGATTTTTTAAACAGCACTCGTAAGTGATCATCAAAATTATTAGGTGCAAGTTTCAGCACATTTCTCTACATTCATTCCTTGCTATGCACCATTGTTGTTTTCTGGCTCTAGGCTGAAGCAATAAATAGCATGGCAACAGCAATTGCTTGTCATTAGTGTGTCTCTGTTTTGCTGTTTGGATATTTCCTTCACTTTCACTCCACCTTTCTGGTGAACAAGATTAGTTGTTCCTCTGCCTTGTGATCATATACATTAATCCAACTGGCCTGGAACAACATGACCATGAGACTGCAAAATCTGATATGTCCTTCTCAGTTCAGTGATGATTCAGTGATGATAAAATAGATAAAGTTCAAGAGCTCTTCTTTCTAGGATTATAACTCATTGTATCATTTTCAGTTAAAACTCAATTCAGATTTATGACAAACAAAGGTCACTTCAAAGAGGCTTTTGAACCCTTAATGGAGAAATATCACCAAGTGACTTACCATAAAGATTAAAAAAGTTTTTCTTGTCTGATATTCTAAAGCTATGAAGGCGAAAAGTTTGATTTTGGTTATGAATTGCACTGCTCTGAATGCATTTCCTATAGTTTATGTTGAAACCTTTAATGAGTCCTTGCATTAGAAGTAACAGACATAAATAATAGGTATAGAGGCAGAAGATTCCTTTTCAGTGTGTTCAGTCTATTATTTGCATTCTAAATAACAGACTGTAAGAACCTTTCTACATAAGGGTATCTAATTTATTCATCAAAAAACAGAAAACCTATGAGTTATTTAAGATTTCAAAATAAAGCTCTATTCTGGCTGAAATCAATACAAAACTCTATATGAATCAAATGGAAACAGCATACAGCTCTCAAAGCTAATTAGTATTGTACTTTTCAAATAACATTATCTATAACTGATTGACAAAGCACTACATTAAAACTTCAGATTTTATCTGCCTCCTCCATATTTTGTCTTGAAATATCTTCCAAAACAGACTCAACCTTTAAGAAGATGAATTACACCTAGAAGCATGTAACTTCTGAACTAAGGCTTTCTTAACTCTTGTGTAAGCAATTGCTCTCATTTTTTCTCACCTCCTCAGAAAAATTCCCATTTTCCTGATGTCTTGCTGTCCTCTAGTGGCAAAGGGCTATTACTTGGAAAAGTTGTGGGAGCATTTGAAAGCAGATGTCCTCTGCCTCATTATGATTTTCATCATCTCTGCTCCAGGCAAGTTTCAGGCCTCTCAGCAAATAGATTCTTGAAAGAAGGTGATGATTTCAACTTGCCAGACTGTAATAAAGTTACTGAGTGAAACATAGTAAGTTCAGTAGCTATTTGAACTTAGAACTACGCCCCAAGGTTGAATTTGTTAAGCAGTCTACAGTTAACCACAGGTATTTTTAATTACTTTTAGTTTGAAAAGAAAAAGCAGACGTATTAAAGACTGTATTAGAGACTGTATTAGATGTGTTAGAGACTCTCATAAACACGCTTATTGAAATAAATTATCTTAAGACTTTAGATGGGATTTTCAGCACGTTTCTTCAGACGTCAATTGTACAGTCCTACTTCTAAAAAAGTTTATGACGAAATCTTGCTTATGAATGTTAATTTCTAACTTGTTGAGCTAATGATGAACTGCTCTCAATTTCTTACACCTCAAATGACTCAAATCCCAGTTATGCAACTTCATGTTGGGTCACAGAAAGACTGCAAGGTGTAAGCCAGTCATAAAGATGGACGTAGCCACAGCCATGCTGCGACACACTAAAAAGGGAAGAAGACATCAACCTCTCCACCACCTAGCAGCCATCACCTCAGCTGCACATGGCTCCAGAACCCTAAATCCCAGCCAGAGTGGCTGGTGCATCATGTAACTGCAGATGCTTAGCATGAAGGTCTCTGAGGAGGACAGAGGCAGGTGTCCAGACGTCTTTCACACAGATGAACAAAATGGAGATGTCCCAACAGAGCAAAAAACAACAAAGTAACTCTAAGATTTGGCAGTTTCAGGATTTTATGAAACAAGTAGTGTTCCAGATTCAAAACACATCTTCTCAATTGAAAATCATCAGGCCTCATTATATAAAAAGAAGAAGCTGAGTAAGTAGATCAGCCCTTTGGCTTATTCAGACTTGCCCTCTGTGCTCAATGTACAGTACTGGGGAAAGACAAGTTAATAAAGAACAGCACAACAGCAAATCTCCTTTTAGAGCTTATACCATAGAACCATAGACTCATGAAAGGGTTTAGGTCGGAAGGAACCTTAAAAATCATCTCATTCCAACCCCCCTGGCATGGGCAGGGACACCTTCCATTAGATCTGGTTGCCCAAAGCCCCATCCATCATGGCCTTGAACACTGCCAGGGATGGGCCATCCACAACCTCTCTGGGCAACCTGTTCCAGTGCCTCACCAGCCTCACAGTAAAGTGAGATACTTTGTAGTATCTAATCTAAATATACCCTCTTTCTGTTTAAAGTTATTACCTCTTGTGCTATTACTCCATGCCCTTGTAAAAAGCCTGTATAATCTGGGGCAAAAGCAATCTTTTAAGAATTACATTCTACATCTTTTAACTCTATGTCCTCATTAGAATGCCATTATCATATTCCATCAGACTCAGAGATTTTAATAAAATATTTTCAACTCTCTTCAGTGTAGGCAAAACCAATTTAATATTGATTTCTGAAGGATTTTGACACATTTTGCTTATGCCTGTAGTATACAGCCTTTAAAGTCACTCCAACCTCTGAGTTAACAGAAAGAATGTTGAGCAGAAGTTTGGTCACTCGTCTTTCATTTAAAGCACCTTCTGTTTTGTGGTCATTATCACCATTCATTCTAAACAAAGCAACTCTCATTTTTACTGCTTAATCAATCTGTGACAACTTATCATCTTCAGCCTTCCTAAGCTTCCCCTTATCTTGCTATATCTTGACCTTGCACACTAAATTTTACTGGAATGCATAAGTATAAAATACATTATTTTATAAAATGAACATCTGCTAACTTGGAGCTGAACTTAATAATACATGTATGAAACCAAACCTTCTTGCAAAGGTCTAATTCCTGCAGTTGTACTTTTCTCAACGGGACAGATCCTTTGATCCACAGAACTTGTTTGTCAGCAGCCACCAACAATTCCTAAAAGGAAATAAAGTCAGGAGTAAGAAACATCAACAATACATCACGTAGTAATAAGAGCTGGTCAAGGTTAAGCCAGCACATTTCACTCCTGGAATGTTTTAATAAACTGTCTAAATTATGTAAATAATGGAAATGGTAAATAGGAAGATGATCAACTACCCCAAATATCTTCACTTATCAGTGAAGAACTTTATGACATAATACACCCAGCATCAATATCCTCAAAGGACTAAGGATTGGGCTGGACACTTTAAAAAGTAGCATAACATGAAGAGAATTTTTTAAAGAACTTGATAAGGTGTTTTCTGCAGCAAATGATTTTGTGGGGCATTTCATTTCTGAAGGCTAAGACACTGTTTCCAATATTTGTGCAATGAACAGTTGGATTGCTTTCTGAATAGTCCTAATCAGTGATTTAAAGCAAACTTTGTTAGTTTACAAATTAGATATTGAAGTAAGCTTTTCTAATCTCTAAACATTAGGAAAACCAATCCATGAAGCAATAGGGAAGCATTGTAATTTTTCTGTTTAGAAAGGGTTGTGTTAATATGATCTTTATTATCCATGAAAATTCCATAATGCACCCAGGGGCAGCATTAGAGAACCAGCATTTACAGTTCTTCCAATCTATTTGTTAATGTCAAGCAGATTATTAGACGGAATCCAAGAGCTCTTACAACACCACACTTTTATTCTAGGCTTAAAGCTTGCAGGTTTTGATATTCAAAAACTCAGAATATGAAAATAATTCAGCTCAAGCACCAGCATGAATGTATTTTCAATTGTTCCCAAAGCTCAGACAGCAGTGAAGTGGAGAAACTGCCTGATACCAACGCGCAAATGAAACCAAGAGCATTGCTTTGTTACAGAACTGCAGACTTGCTGAATCACCTGATACTGTGCAAGCTATGTTACTGTCAATATTAGAGAAATCATGGCAGCACCCTTCCTCTTCCCTCAATTGTCACATATTCTGTATGTCTTTTTCAGTGAAGCAGGTTTTAAGGGGAATACATCACCAATGTGACTTATCAATAAATTATATTCAGACAATGAGTTCGTTTTTCCTCATGAAAATTATGGGGTACAATTAGGAGGGGAAAAAAGCACATATTCTCCAAACCCAAAGTTTTTACTCAGGGAAATAAAGCCACATCTTTTGTTCATTTCTAATACCGTACACAGAAGTAACTTCCCCCTCCAGTAGATTTTGAAACTCAGGAATGTCTCATTGGAATGACATTTCTAAGATTATTTTTTCCCTTGTTGTTAAGAGGAAATGGCTCCCTTGGTCATGGCTAATAAACCTGTCACATACATGAAGCAAAATCTGTTTTGAAGTAGTGACATTTTTGTCATTCATGCCAAAGGTAGGGCAAATTCTGAGATTTGGGAACAAATGGATGTTCTCCTCAGCTATAGGGATCTGTTACACTGAATTCCCTATGACAGGTGAAGGAACCAAATAGGGGTTTTTTGAGAGACGGAGAAGGAAATGTCATTAGGATAATTTACAGGGCTGATAATCCACGGCTCCCTTATTCTTGGCAGGTAAAATCTTCAAACAGGGAATTCACCAATTTCATGTGAGGCGCACAAGGTGCAAACACTGACCTCGGGCACAACATGACACCACTGCCCAGCGCTCACCTCTTGCTGGCTCTTCTCAGTTCTTCTTGGAGAGTGCCAGCTGGTCTCAGAGGTCACAATTTCTGACCGGCGAGGGGTAATTCCCGCTCCAAGGTCTCCTCAACACCAAAGCTCGTGGCACAACCTGCATGTCCCTGTTTGGCCAAGGAGAACAGTGCGATATAATCGTGTAGACCAGCCAGGGATGCGTCGCAACCTGAGGGCTCCGGGGCAGGTTACAGATTAGAAATAGACACTTGAGGAGAAATAGACGCGGGGAAGAGAAAATGGGAACTTTTTTTTCTTTTTGATAAAGCATCCCCGAGGAGGCTGAGATGGGGGCAGCGGGAATGGGAATGTTTGCCGTGACCTCACATTAGCTGGTTTTTAGCAGCAAAACCCTAAAATGCTGTCACTTTTTGCTGACAGCAGCAGATTCCCGCCGCCAGCCCCCG
>NW_005054361.1:2945449-2953031 GCF_000277835.1 Geospiza fortis
GGCGGCCTCATCGGGGCCAGCTTCAAGTCGACGGCCTCGGTGCAGGAGCTGGAGTGCGTGGCCGAGTACGAGCGCCTGAGGAAGGAGTACGAGATCTTCCGCGTCAGCAAGAACAACGAGGTGGCCTCCATGGTGAAGAAGGAGGCCAAGCTGGACAGGGAGAACAAGCGGCTGCGCGCCGAGCTGCAGGTAGCGCCCGCTGCCCCGCGGGTACTGAGGGCACTGAGCCGCGATGCTGAGGCTGCCAGGGACTCGTCCCGCTTCCTGGGGAAAGCTGTGGCAGGGAGGTGACGGGTGCGAGGGAAGGCAAGGTGCTGGGTGTGAAAAACGCTAATCACTTGTTTTTAAAATTTTAAAAGTTTAATAGTAATAAAATGGTTATAAGAATAGTAATACAGTTAGAGTAATAATAATTTGGACAATTTGAATTAGGACAATATGAGACAATAGAGACAAAGAGTTACGGACGTCCGGGTACCTTTTTCTGGGCAGCACGAGCCTGAAAAAGGACACACGTTAACAGAGGATTAACCCTTAAAAACAATAGCCTGTTGCATAGTCATACACTTCTTACATGATGCATAAATTCTATTCAAGTACAGGATTCTGTCTGGTCATTGTCAACTTCTTCTGAATCCTAACAGCGCCTTCCAGGCGGGAAGAAGTTCGTTTCTTCTGATAAGAGGGCAATAAATTCTTTTTCTCTGAAAGATTTAGGTATCCTGTGGCTGCTATTTCTCTGCAAGTCCTTTCTTTAAAAAAAAGTATCCTACATAGCATAGTTTCTATTTTAGCATTTTTTATAACCTAAAACTATATTTAACACACTACTTAAGAGAATTAATACAGCATTACTTTCTAACACAACACATATAATATTCATTTTAATATTTGCGAAAAGCCAATCATAAAATACGCATTTTTCACACTGGGGAAGTGGGGTCCCGGTGCTCTCCTGCCAAACCATCGGGATGCCCTCAAAGTGCACCTCTGGGGATGGGGACCATGCTCTGCGCAGCTGTGGCGACCTGGGAATGGGCTGAAGTTGTGCCAGGGGAGGCTTAGGCAGGATATTGAAAAAGGTTCCTCACCCAGAGGGTGCTGGGCACTGAAACAGACTCCCCAGGGAAGTGGTCACAGCACAAGCCTGACAGAGTTCAAGAAGTGTTTGGACAGTGGTGTCGGGCACGTGGTGTGACTGTTGGAGTGTCCTGTGCAGGACCAGGAGTTGGACTCGATGGAGAGATGTAGGGTGCTGAGATAATACTGTAGTCGGACCTGAAAAGTGATCTGAAACCTCTTATGGGCAATAAAACTCTGAAAAAAATGAATTACTAAATGTTTTCAGGCACTTCAGAAAACATACCAGAAAATACTTAGAGAGAAAGAAAGTGCATTAGAAGCTAAATACCAAGCCATGGAGAGAGCTGCTACTTTTGAACATGATCGAGACAAGGTCAAAAGGCAATTCAAGGTATGTTTTGACTTTTCTATTCCTGGGAAAATGACCAAAAAAGATGGATGTCACTTGTTCTCATTCCTCAAATGAACCCTTCTCCAAAAGCTTTCATGAGAGCCTCTCCTTCTTAAAGATACCTTAGAGTGTCGTAGCAGTAGATGCCTATTTCCATTAAAGTAATCCTATTGAAAACTCTCTGTAAGACTAAGAGGAGAAAAATATGAAATAACTTTATAAATATGAAAATAAGAATATGAAGTGATACATCATAAACTAAATTCCTGCATTAAATTTGAACACAGGAGTATATTTATATTTGAGAGTGACGAGAAGACATGAGCTGCAAACTGACACATGCTGAAGTGTGTTCCATTAGTAAATAATGGAACTCCACAGAGTTCCATTATAAATGTTATACTTTGAATTGTAAGGTGTAACATGTCTAGCTTACATTTTTAAAAAAACTGTGTATTGGTGCATCTCTTTTGGCTGCAAAAATGTGATAGTTAGAGACAGTTTGCGCTCCCTGCAGAATGACTTGAAAGGCCAGGCAAATGTTTCTGCTTTTCCTTTGCTGCAGATGATACTTTTGTCGCCCACAACAGGTCCTAGTTTTTCACTATTTTCAAGATTTTTCATGTCCTTAATTTTAGTTGTCTGTAACTACATGTAGTTCATGTTTGTCAGATATATAAAAAGAGGATTGGTTCAGACCTTATTTAAGAAAATGAGACTTGAAGACTACTTCATTTCTTTGAATTTAGAACTAGATTCATGTTTTCTTTCCCACATGATGGTAATAAGTTACAAACAGGACAGCTGGAGATGCTTGATCAATTTCTGCAACAATAAAATGTAAATACAAGATTATATGTAATTGTAAATAAAAACATGGAAGAATAAAAGGGAACCTTTGAAAAAATTGTTCCATGTGTAGCAATTTTAGAAGACAAAGTTTTAAAAGTAAAAAGACTTGTTTTCATTTTTCATGAACATGCTAATGCAGGCTTCTTTCAACATTTGTAGCAATTTTAGAAGACAATAAAGTTTTAAAAGTAAAAATACTTGTTTTCATTTTTAATGAACATGCTAATGCAGGCTTCTTTCAGAATGGTATGCTAAGGTTTATAATGGTAAAATTTTAAAAATAGATAATTTTAAACTGTGGTTTCTTGCTTATTTCTGATTCATGATGGCTTCAGATTGACATTTTCATGCCTTTGCCTGGTAAATGAATGCTAAAAACTTACTTTTCCAATTGAAAGTAGATAACATGAGCTCAGGAATAGATGCTGATTTTTTTTTCCTTCCTGCTAATAGATTTTTAGAGAAACTAAAGAAAATGAGATCCAGGACTTACTGAGGGCCAAACGAGAGCTAGAAGCAAAACTCCAGAGACTCCAGGCCCAGGGAATCCAAGTGTTTGATCCTGAAGAGTCTGATTCTGACGATAATTGCACAGATGTTACAGGTGAGCATTTCATCCCCATCACTTTATGTTGGAACATGACTGAAGTCTCCAAAGAGTAAAGCAGAAGACGCCTATTTATGTTGTTTTGAAAAAAAGTTTTATTAATCCAGATGAAAAGCAGCTTAAAGTAGTTTGAAGAGTAAAAGCAGCAAACCTTGCAAACTTGGTTTAGATTGTGGGAACCTCACATTTCTGATGTTACAAATGAGTAAATGAAGACAGAATACTGTCTAGACACAGTTACTTGAACACTTTTTATAAGTTGTTCCATTAGCTGTTCTGAGTTTCTAGTCTTTTCTGAGTTCTCTTATTCTGTATCTGAGAGATGATGCTCCAGCATATCCAAAAATCACACCAGAAACTAGAGGGAGTCTTAGACACTTTGGATGATGACATATGCCAGTGTCAGATGCTGTGTGTTCCAGAACAGCAGAGTTAGATCTTTAACAAAGAAGAAGTAGGTACAAAACCTTGTATATGCTGTATGAGGAATTTACTAACGTGGAAAGGATTCAGATGGGTATGTGAGCAATCTGTTTAATAGCAAATATTAGGAAATACCCTCAGCCTTTGGTGTCATGGATTCTCGTTATTTTTGGACAAGCAACCATTTAGAACTACAGCACACAAAGGTGTGAGGAAATCTGCTGAAGGAAAAAAAATATGGTCAGTGGTATTGGCTGGATTATTTAGAACTGACAATTTACCTTGTGTAGTGAAAATGAAGAGGGATTTTTGTTTGTTTTCCAATTCTTAGCTGCTGGGGCACCGTCTGAATACTGGAATGGAGGAGTGTTGGGAAGTGAGCCATCCATGGGTAGTATGATGCAACTTCAGCAATCTTTCAGAGGGCCAGAATTTGCTCATAGCTCCATAGATGTCGAGGGACCATTTGCAAATATAAACAGAGGTAAGTAATGATAATTCATTTTGCTGGGATTGTAGGTGTCTGGAATTTTTCAACTATGCTTAAATAACTCTGTTTCTTCTTAGATCCTTTTCTGTCCACTCTTGGGTAATTTAACTAAAGGATTATTTGGAATTCCTTGTAAAAAATAAGGAAATGTAGCTATATTTTTAATATATATGATGACTATGGTATGTGTAGCAGTGATTTTAGCAAACAGCAGTTACCAGTGCTTGGTTGTTAATATGTTCCTTATGTTGAGAATGGAAGATAGTGGCTCCTTCTTTCAATATCTGCTGGTGTTCTTCTTTTACATTTGTATTCAGATTCTCTACTTCCTGAGTATGAATGTCATATTCTTATTAGAATAAATTATACCACTGTTTTGTTCATTGATTTTGCATGGATTTTGAGTCTGCCTAGGAGGCCACTTATGGAAATCTGATTGTAAGACCAGGATATACAGTTGTAATGTAAATCAGTGCTTGATATTTTCTTGTCAATAATTGCTGTTCTGAACTTTGTTTCCCAAGTGGCCTCTTGTATATTGGCTTCTGATACTCTGGTTTCCTTTGCTGTTGTCCTGGCTCTGGAACCTCTCCTGGATATAGTTGGCTTTTAGCAGTTTTTCCCTTTTTAGTTCAATCCTTCAGGCTCTGTCTGATTCAGAAATCTGTGCCTGCAAAGTGGGAGGGGTGGGTCTTCCCTGTGGTGGTTCCAGCTTCATACACTAAGCCTTTCATCAATCTATGTGGTCCTGAGAAGAGAACCTATTCCTATCTTGAAAGAATGACCAGCCACAAAATGAAGAGTCTAAGAAAGTTTTAAAACTCATTGCTTCTGTAGGGAATAAACATACAGTGCTACAGAAAGCAATGGATTTTTTTCTCCAGAAGAGGAAATTCCCACAGTGTTTTGCTGTCATTTATTCACGTGGTCTAATTGAAATATGTGTAGGTCTGAAGGACAAAAAAAATGTTTGGTTATGAGTGAATTTATTACTCCTGCATATTGGTACTTATTTTACAACTATCAGCTTGATTTTGTGGAAACATTTCATCAATCATTTTTAAAGGAGATATCATTGTGATGATGACAATATGAACATATTTAACACTTTTATTTTGCCACATTGTCAAATTGTGTGACATTATCAAATGGTATGAGTTCTCAAAATTTGTAAAATTTAAATAATTGAGTAAAAACACTGCTACTATTTTAAATGAAGTGTAGTATTCAGGATGTTAAGAGGTGATGACTTAACTGTTATGCGGTGCGTTGACATGTGAAGATGTCTAAGACTTCATTTTGGGTTTTTTTTTCATTGGCAGATGATTGGGATGCTGCTGTTGCCAGTTTATTGCAGGTTACTCCTCTGTTTTCCCACTCTCTGTGGAGTAACACAGTAAGATGTTATATTATCAGTACAGATGAGACTCAGCCAGAAGTGACCATCTTCATTAGAGTGAGTACCCCCAAACCTGTACTCACTTATGTGCTGTCTTGTTTCCAATGTGATGCTGGTTCAGAAATTTGTCTAATACTTCTTAAAAGCTTTAGTAGGTGTAGTCTGATTTCAGTGAAATCAGTGAAAGTATTGTCAAGGGCTTCAGGGGAACAAAGTGCTTAGAGAAAAGAAACTGAGATTTGTTTGGTAGGTCCTTAGTGCTATGCATGGTTAGTAATAAAGCACTGTTGCTCTCATTTGCTTTCAGAACTACTCTCCAAAACTTCAGAGAGTCTGTGAAACAATGGGGTACTTCTTTCAAGTCGTTAATTTTTCAGCAGAGAATGAAAGACCTCTTCGGGATGTAAGAAAATGGGAAATAGAAAAAAGTTCATTAGTAATTTTGCTCCTGCATTTAACTTTGCCAAGGTGAGTATTTTCCAGGCTGGTGAAACACATGGCAACTTGTAATTTATGCAGAGTGCATAGCTTATTAAAATGTATGGGATGCTTTGCTCAGTATGTTTCCTAAGCTAGTAACTTCAAAGTGATACTCCTTCAAACTTTAGGTTTGCTAATGTAGACACTTTAAAAGAATGAATCAGCTTTGTACCATTTTCGTTTTCTTGTAGCTACAAATTCTCTTAAAATACAGCTTGAACAATGTCTTAATAACATACAGAAATGTTTTGCTTTCCAAGAGGAGCTCTCTGTTGGGCATGTGGTTATGTCTTAGGAATTCAAGATGGCTGATGTGAATGTCATCAGTGTTTTTCATTTGCTTATCTAGCCTTACACCTGTCCATAGTATTTGAGGTTTATTCTATCACATATTAGTTCCTGGTTTTGGCTGTCTTTGAGACTAATTTCATGGCTCTCCTGTGTGTTACTGTATGCTGTCTTTTGACAGCTTTGATTTAGTGAAGTCATGATGTTTCATGACAAATAGTGATGGAATGTGGTCTGTTTGTTCAGTGAGTAATTTCTTAACCTTCTAGAAGAAGAAGCATGATTCACTAAAGAAAATACACCAAAGGAGGGATACTTTTGAATTGTGTTAGGAATGTTACTGTTATGTGTTATATGCTGTTGCCAAATAACCCAGTTTTATGTATGTGGAGCAAAAATGTGTAAGAACAAAATATTCAGGGAAAAAAAGCCCCTGAAAGTATTAATTTAGAGAACTTCTCTTAGAAAAACTCTGATGAGAATTGTAGTGCTTGTGTAAAGATGGTAATATTTGGGCAATCTTGTCTGCTATTATCAGCATCCCCAAGTAGTACAGTTCCTTTGTGGAACAGCAATAGATATCTGTGGATATCATTCACATATATAAATGCAAAGTGCTTTTGAATTTGGAGGTGTCAAATTCTCCTTTTAAGATACTATAAATTGAAAGACTGACACCCAAGACACCTGAAAAATACTAAAGGACTCTTCCTAAAAAGATCAAAGATAGAACAGAACCTTCAGATAACTGGTAGCAAAGCATATATATGATGCTTATTAATCATATGTGAAACCATACTTTTTCCATGCAAGGCAATTACCTTTCACTCTGCATATTGCTATGACAGGAAAAACAACTTTAAATTTACCAAACAATAATTGTAAAAATTAGTACATGGTTTTGCTGGTTTTGGTACAAGTAGCATAAATCTCTCTCTTAGCTTTTTCTTGCTTCAGAATTTTTCTCAAATTCTCTGTTGAAGTATTTGATTGCTTTTTGCTATAAATAGATATGACTTTTGAATTAGATTTTGCAGTGAAACCCATCTTCGGAGCTTGTGTTGATTGAACTGTTTACTACAGCAGTGTAATATAGCACAAGAATGCTGATTTCCAATCTAGTTGTTTGTTGGAGGACTGTGAAGAAGCCTTCTTGAGAAATCCAGAAGAAAAACCCCGGTTAATTTACCACAGAAGGGAGGACGGCAAAGTCAGTTCAGTCTCAGTGCAACAGTTAATTGAGCAAATTTCTTGCATGAACAAAGCAAAGGTATGGCATTTAAAAATTGCTGTAAACAACACTGCATGCTGATAGTCCCAGATTTTAGAAGAAATTGCATTGCACTCATTGCCCTGGCTGCTCATTCTGTCAGCAGATTGATGAAGCTGAAATTTATGAATGTTATGAAATTTTCATTAGCAGGGTAGAAAAAAAAAGCCACCACATTTTCACTGAAAAAAAATGGCTATGCTGTAAGGTTAGAATTTCTTACCTGTATTTAGGCATTCAAATGGCAAAGTTGTTTATCTGAGGTCCCTCTGTAGCCACTGAAGGGAATGAAGTATAAC
>NW_005054361.1:2953057-2959816 GCF_000277835.1 Geospiza fortis
AGAGACAATGGTTGAGAACAGCTGAAATTAGATGCCCAACTTTTAAAGTTCTTAGGCAAAATGAATCTTACTTAAGGAAGACAACAGAATGGAATTTAAATGTGTTCCAGAATGTTTTTGCTGGAAGTCCTAAATATTGTTCTCACTTGGATTCAGAGTTGTGTCATGCTTTTCCATTTACTTTTTCAGATGATTGACCATGTTGGAGGTATGGAGGAAGGAGCATATGAAATCTATAATTGTGTGGAAAAAATAATTAAACAGGTAAAGTGCATCATGCATTTTAGCTTTTTATGTCTATGTTGATTTATGATCTTAAATGATGTCAATGTGATTACTATGTGGTACTTAGGTGTGATTCAAAGTATCTCTCTGTTTTATCGTTAATATCTGGCAAGTAAGGAAATGTGCAAGTGGAAAATAAAACCCCAAACTGAGCAGTGCTTTTATGGACAGAAGCACTGGACCATGGGAAAGGGTTCTATTTATGAGCCTTAATTAGCTTTTAATTTCTCTTTATCCATATCATAGATGCATCCTCTCCTTATTCTTGTGGTGAGTTGTTTCCACTATGAGATATTTAAAATCAATGTCTTGAGACCTGTGCATTCAGAGTTAACTTAGTTTCATTTAATTGCTTATTTATTTATGTTCTTTGCTACCCTGCAAGGAAACGAGCATATTGGTGTTAGTAGAGCCACATTCATACTGAGACTAACAGCATATGTGCTGGCACTACAGTTGCAGTTTTCTCCATGTAATTTCCTTTTACTTAGGATATATTGGGGTGTGAAATGACAGACCTAGAAGGCAGGGATTTGGGTAATAAGGAAGACTCTGCTGCTCCTGAAGAAGAAGTTTTTGGTGATGTACTGTGGGATGCACACGATGAACAAGAACAGATGGAAGCTTTTCAGCAAGCCTCTAATTCAACATGTGAGCTGGGATTTGAGAAAGTGAGTACATTATAAAGGTATATGGATGAAGAGAAAGTATTAACTCACTTTCATCCCTTGTTGGGCAAGATGCATTTCTACAGAAGAAGCTGTGTCTGAGAGCATCCTTAAGGCTATCACTCCTTATGTTGGAAGAAGCCATATGTCTGATGTAGATGGCATATTTCTTTTCTGGGAGAGATGCCAGTTGGTGTGTTGTTGAATGACATTGATGAAGAAGTAGTTGTTGTGCCTGCACTGGAGAAAAGCACTATAACAGTGTGCCAGAAGCAGAGCATCCTCTTAGATGTTGGTCATCATAAGAAAACACCCTGAGTATCTATCTTTTTTCTTCTATTTTTTTATTTCTCTTTTATTTTTCCCCAAGGAAATCCAGTCTCTTTCTTGACACCTGGAGTTAGGTCTTTAGGAGATGGTTAATGAAAAGATTTCATCTCATCATGCAGCTGTAAAAGAGGAACAAAGGAAACTTTATAGTGGAAAGCTGCTGAATACCTCAGTACTTACTTATTACTGGAAATAATTTTTTAAAACTTTTTAAGTTGTGAGTATCAGGAATATGTTGGGAAGATATAATGAATGTAGGAAGATAAACATTAAAGTAATCCCAGGATGTGGTGCAGTAGTTTATTTTGGCATGCATAACATAAGCATGCATTTTCTGTTACTGCATTTAAATTCTTAGTACCCCTATTTTACTAGCACAATATATTCTTTTACTTCACCACTCCTATATTGGTAATGGTTTGGATGATTGTAGCATCTTTACTACATTCTAGAGCAATAGAATAACAGAACATTAAAGAAAAAATACCAATGCATATCTCAATGCACCTCTTACTTCGAAGACAAAATATTTCTCCCAAGCAAGTGAAGAGTGTTTTGCTTTGGTTTATTTTGTCATCTGCTGTAATATTTTTGGACATTCGTATGCTGTAAGAAAGCCTTCCTTTGTATGCTCAAAATAGTCATTCATGGCAGATGCCAACTTTTTCCTGGCAACCATATCCAGTGCAGTGGAGTAGTCTGGGGAAAGGGCAGGGCAAGGAAGCCTGAACTAACAAAGAGCAGTGTTGCTTTACTATAATAACACTAATTCTGTTGAATACCACTGAAGATTCCATTTTAAAAAGAGTTTTGAAGAAAGTGTTAATTAATTCTACACTTTTTAAAAAGAGAAAATAAATTCTGTGGTTTAAGTTTCCTTGCAATATCTATTTACACTTGTATTGTATTGCATTTCAGCAGTTTCTCCTTTACCTTAATAAATTGGTTACATGCATTTTGAATCAAAATGGTTTGCAATACCAGGCACTATATTTCTTCCTTAAACACTGGACTATTTGTAATGATTGCTTCTTTTTTATAGTATTTTGAACGTCTGAATGACCTAGTAGCAGCGCCAGCACCAATTCCACCATTGCTTGTATCAGGAGGACCAGGCTCCGGGAAATCTCTCCTTCTGTCTAAGTGGTAGTTTAAATTTATTTTTTTTAATATTAATGAAATTTAAGAAAAGAGTTTCCATTACATTTCAAACATTGTGACAGTAATAAGAGATAAAATGGGGGCATTTACAAAGTGCTAACGTTATTGAAGCATCCTGGAAAGATTTGTGATATTTCAGTAGCTAATTTCACCTGGGCTGCTTTTGACAGCTCCCTGATGCCAGCTGCAACACTGTATGATAAGGCATCACTTACATATCTATCTTTGCACAGCATTACAATGTGGTTTTGATAGCTCAATTGTATTGCCCTTCTCTCATACAAAAGAAAGAAAGAATCCTCATCATTTATCATAGACCATAGAATTTTACGGTCACTTGTATGCTATGACAAAATTTGCTGATAAATGGATGGTGTCATTGCTTTTTGAAAGTTTAGTGGCACATGACTGTTCAGTGCCAGGAAGGGCACTTGCTAATTGTTATCAGTAATGGTGAGAGTAAAAAATGGAATCTGACATTAGAAGTTCAGTTGTAGCTCAGGAAATGTCTATCCTGTTTTGTAAGATAAACATGGAACATGTGTAGCTAAGATACTCTTTGGCAAAACTGATGCATTTTTTTTAAGATCTATTTGCAAAATTACAGTCTGTTGAGTCTTCTTTTTTTCTTTTCTTCTTTCATTAGGATTCAACTACAGCAGAAGCATTCTCCAAACACTCTAATTCTTTACCACTTTGTTGGGAGGCCCATGTCTACCAGTTCAGAGACTGCATTGATAATTAAGCGCCTTACTCTGAAGGTAATGCTGTATTACATGCCCTGCATTGCATCTTTCTCTCTGTGTGTGTGTGTGTGTGTGCAAAGATAACATTTTCCACAAATTTTTCAGCATCACTGAAAAGTAATACAGGTGTAGTAGAAAAATATTCAGGTTCAGATTGGTCAGGGCTCTGGGCAACCTGGTCTGGTTGAAGATGCCCCTGCTCATTGCAGGGAGTTTGACTAGGTGGCCTTTTAAAGCTCCTTCCAATCCAAACTCTTCTAGGAGTCTATGGAATGTAAGGCATTATAGGATGAGGGGAATCTGATCCTATACACTTAATGGATCTCAACTAAATAGCATCTCTGGGATATTCATAATAGATCAGCATTAGCAGTTATGTTTTCAGTGACCCATATTGATGACTTATAAAACCATATAATTAAACTCCTTCCAGAATTCCCTGCCATCTGGCCAATGAGAGAGGCAGGTGGTACATCTTGTGTCTAGGTGCTTAGAAACCCGAGGCTGTGTTGGCCACTTGGTACCATCTTGTTCCTAGACTAGGCTCTCTCCTATATTAATTTATTTTTAGTTGTGTGCTAAATACGTGGGGAATAAGAAGGATCATTTTTGTGCCAGGCTCTGAACTTGCTTTTTCCATCACAAGAGTAGCACTAAGGGCATTACAGTACTAAAACCTGTAGAAAAATGAATTCAGTTCTGCTATCCATGCAGTTTTTCATCTATCTTAGATGTTTGCCTGTTTAATCTGTGCAACTTCAAGTCCTTTAAGTCTCCATATTTCTTGTCTGTTGTGTAAATGTTATCTCTCTAGAATTTACACACTGAGTTCAAGAAACGTTCTTTGTTCTGCATATGCCAGCTTTCTGCATATACTAGGAGGAAAGAACTCTGTGTGAACTTGACTAGAAAAATTGCCCCCACATCCCACGGAGTTTTTTTGGGGAGAGGGTGAGGTAGTGGGGGAGAACTGCTTTTTTTTTTTTGTGTCTACAGGACTTCTTTCAACTATCCTAGCTGATTTTTAAGGTAGAATTTCTTGTACATGTTTATAATTCTGCAGCTTATGCAACACTCTTGGTTAGTATCACCTCTGACTTTTGATCCAGCTAAACTTCTGGAAGAGTTTCCCCGTTGGCTGGAAAAGCTTTCTGCACGCCATCAAGGCAGCATTATTATAATTATTGACTCTATTGACCAAATACAGGTATGTTTTCAAAATCTTTGCCATTTGTCAGCCTAAGAGGAATCTTGACTATTTTAATAGGTGCAGTCATAGCTGTGTAACAAAAATATTAGTGTTTGCTTTGCTCTGAAGAAAACATATAGAAAATAGTTTTGTAAAAAGTGCAGTTGAGTTATTTTTGTAGATAAACTTTTTTAGGGTTGTTTTGGTATTTTTCTTCTAAATTTTACCTTTACCCCTTAATTTTTGAGCAGTCTGGTTACATTACTTATCCAAAGATTCAAGGCTACGAGCTGACTTACTGGGCATGTATATAGCCTGGTTTTTATGAGGTGAACATTTCAACAATAGTATTCTATCTGCTTTATTTAGTGTACAGTTGTGCTGATACATATAAGTGGGTCATTTAGTACTGTCCAGAGGACCAGTTCATGAAAGATTTTAAAGGACTGGAGAATTTAAGACTCCTTTCATTGGGTTGCACAGTTAATGAAACGTAACAACTTCTGGCATTGTTTTGAACAACCTCTGTGTTAAGAAATGAAAATTTGTTTTTAAGCAAGCTGAGAAGCATATGAAGTGGTTGATAGATCCCCTGCCAGTGAACGTGAGAGTGATTGTATCAGTGAATGTAGAAACCTGTCCGCAGGCTTGGAGGTATGTTACATTTCTGTGATGCGACAAAGTATCCTGGCTTAGAATTATTATTTTAAGTTGCAGTTACTCACTGAAGAGCAGACAGATTTGTCAAGATGTGGAGATTTAATAGGATAAGATTTTGCAACCTATGAGGAAAGTGAAAGCTTCTCTATTTTAGCTGCAATGACAGATTTTAGCTGTTGGAAAACCAGATTTTTGTTTTACTGTGATGGATCTACCCACATGACTGTATGAAAGATGATATTAAATGCAGTCAGATGCACATCAAGAACTGCAGTACTATGATGTAGATTCAGGATAAGCCTAAAAGTGGAAATTTTACTTCAGATGACTAAGAATTTCATAGTAGCAGGGAACAGCTTCAATTACTGCTTTGATAGAAATCTTTAAAAAGCTCTGGAACTCTGATGTCTTTTTTTTTTACTCTTTTGTGATTTAATAAGGTTCAAATATGACTTTTTTATCTCTTACCAAAGGTTATGGCCCACTCTTCATCTTGATCCACTGAATTCCAAAGATGTTAAATCTCTCATTAGTGCAGAATGTAACTCTGCAAATGTTAAATTGACTAAAGAGCAGGTATGTCTGTTGCAGTTTTTCTAAAATACCTTACTCTAGTATAACTTTTAATGAAAGCATGGAAAGATTAAATTATCCCAGCTGCCAGAGTAAAGAATTATATTTAGCTAACTAAATGTGACTGCTCAAGATAGCATGAAGTTTGGGTATTTTTACCCCATGGCTCACAGCCCTGAAACACAGATGGAACAACATAAATTTTTAACAGAAAAACTGTGCAGTTGCACATACTGTTGTAAATGTGATATTTTATTTTAGAATACCAGAAGGTTTAATTTTGTTTTAATTAATTATTTTTGCATAATACTGTAACAATCACTGACAGATTGGGAAAAACAGTATTTCACCTTTGCCCTTGAGACTAATTCTGTAAGGTAACCTTCATGTTAAGATACAATGTTAGACCCTAACTCTGCATCTTAAATTCAAATGGGACTTTTCACTTATATGCTCCTATAGCTGGAAATGTGTGCAGTATTTTGTGCACTACTTACTATGTTATAGTCTTCAGATGTTGCACATAAAAGAATATCTGGAACTTTTGTTTTCTTCTCAAACAGTGAACATTTTATTTGTATGGTTAGTTTCATCTCAGATGATTATTTAAAATGTTGTAGGAGAAGAAGCTTGAGAGACATTGTCGTTCCGCCACGACTTGCAATGCTTTGTATGTCACTCTCTTGGGCAAAACCATTGCTTGGTAAGTTGAGGTGTTTTGGAAATTACTATGGTCATCACTAAATTAGAGGACTTCAAGTAGGTTAGCCTTCTGAAATACTTTCATTTAACATAGAATGAATCTTGTTAGGAAAAAATGATGGAGAAGTTTTGCCCTTCACTGACTCTGAATGCAACAGGAACAGAAATCAGAGAGTTTACAGTCACCAGTTTGATGCTAAGTGAATCCAAGTTGTGTCTATTTGTTTCCAGCTTTTCTATTTTTATTTTATTTTAATTTGTTCTTCTTTATGGATGTATCAGTTGCTTCAGTGGCTTTTAAAAGTATTTGGAGAATGTTGGTATTGTGTTTTTAAACAGTTAAATTCAGATGTGTTGTATTTTCGGATGTACCAGAGAGTTTGCCCCACAGATTTTTAAGGCTACAAGAAAGTTCAACAACTGTTTAGTTTAACTTCCTGCATAT
>NW_005054361.1:2959851-2969077 GCF_000277835.1 Geospiza fortis
TTTTGTGCAAGAGAATACCTAATAAGTGCATTGGCTTCTTATTAACCTAGACTTCTTCTTGTTGAGAAAGATGCATTTTTAGTTAAGAGGCTCCCAGAAGATGATACACTAATTGGTAATTTACTCCAGGTGACTGATTTCATTATTTTTGTTCATGTTTTATGTTCTAGAAGACTTAATTGCTCCTGAAAATGTGCTTTGTAAATGCATTAAATGAAGTAGCAGCATGTGGTTTTATCTTTATCCATCCTGATGTTCCTGCTTGTACTCCTTCTGGAGAAAAGAACACTGCAGCCTAGGTTTTTCAATAAAACTGTTGCAGCTATTTAGAAAAATCAGACAATGTGACAGAAATCGGTTTGCAAGAATTCACCTCTTCTTTGTTGAAATCTCACCAGGTGCTGTGCACCTTTTGAACCCAGTAGAAATCCAGAGAATATTTGAGATAGAACTCTTCTGTAGTTTCAAATCAGTCTTACTCAGCCAAATTTATTATGCTAAACCTTACCCTTTTTGTCCTTCTGCTCAGTGTTGGAAATACAGGAAACATTGATGAGATTCTTCAGCAGTGTTGTCAGTGTCAAGACACAGTGTCACTGTACAGGCTTGTTCTGAGATCAATTCAGGATTCATTGCAGAGTGATAAAGAGAAAGATCTTTTGAGAGAGGTAAGCAGAGAATGCATCACTGTTTCTACAGGTAATGAATACTCTTCCCTGTAAAGAGTTTTCCTTAACTTAAAAGTAAATACAAATTTATATTAGTTCATATGTATGATTCAGAGATTATTGTATAGAAGGGACAATTATTATTAGTGTAATTATTAGTATAGAAGGGACAATTAAATTAGTGTAATTACATCTGTTGGATAATTATAGAATGTATGACTACTTTGTGTTAAATACAACTGAGCTGTTGTCTCACAGAATAAAGTAGGGCTTTTTCACTATGATGTGATACAGAATTAGCACTTCCTTGCTGATCACTACCAGCCTCTAGTGATTAATTTCATTGAGCATAGTAAATGCAATCAAAACATGGTGTCTTATGAATACAGGCATTGCTTATTACATTTCTGACTCCTCTTCCTACCTTTGCAGAATTTCCCTCTCATGCAAAACATTTTTTTAATTAGTGCGCAATACTCTTACTTGCTACTTCTTTCATTCTGGGAAGTCTGAGGAGCCATTTGTTTGTCCCAGAGTGTCCCATTTGGTGCTTTATCTATTAGAATATTAAACCATTAGCACTGAGGTCTCTTCTTTGAGAAGATGGAGATGGCTGATCTTTATGAGACCCTGTATAGGCAGGGTTTTTTTCCTTTGGCTGTAAAATTATCACAGTGATAAACAGTATTTTTCTTGAGATTTCAGTGTAACTAAGCTCTCTAGGAAATATTGCTAACTGTGTGAAATCTTGTTTTCTGCTTCATGCAGATACTGTGTGTCATTGGTGTCAGCCACAATGGGGTGAGTGAGTCAGAGCTGATGGAGCTTTATCCTGAGCTGACTTCTGCAGTGCTGGCCTCACTCCTTCATAGCCTGCACAAAATGTGTCTGCTGACATATGGCTGTGGTTTGCTGAAGTTCCAGCACCTCCAGGTAAAGTTTGTAATTCTAAACATGTGCAAGTGAAACTCCAACTCCTGACTCCAACCCCTGTTTTTCAGCTAAGTTCTGTTGTTAGCTACCTAGGCCTTGAAATGTATGTTTGCTCATCCATTCTCCTTGGGTTTAGAAACACCTTGAAAACTACCAGAACTATGATAAACCAGTATTGCTGAAAATCTGGCCTTTCAAATCTTCATAAATTTCTAATCTATTAATTGTTAACTCCATGTATCCTAGAAAACATTGGCTTCCCAAAAAAACCAAGAAGAATTGAAAGAGAAAGGAATATTTCTTGAATAACCAGAGCTGTGGTCTAATGCAAGACAATTTGTTTGTAGTGCCTTTGTCATTGGAAGATTTTCAGTTCTACAATATGAGATGTATTTCATCACCCTGTGTATCATCAGCACTTAAACAAATTAAATGCATTCTCTTTCTTTTAATTATATTTTCTTTCAGGCCTGGGAGATGGTAAAACTAGAGTATATGGAAGCAGGTGAAAATGTTATTTCTGCCTATAGACAAAAACTAGTGGAATATTTCACCATGCAGTTAAGGTAGGTCAGAATTCTTCAGGAAGTGCTAAATTGCAGATTTCATGCCTCATAGATATTTTGGTTTCTTCATATAATTTCTTTGAGTTTAGTACATTATTATGGCAAAATAACTATGCAAAATTGTCAGCTTAGAAGTTTACTTATTGATATGTTGCTTTTTGGTTTTGGAAAAGAATGAGGTCTGTGAAGGGGAATGAGTATACGATAAAGTGATTGTTGGGAAATGTAGGGCATGAATTTATACCATATCAATTATTTTGTGGTCTCCAACCTCCCATGAATTTTTGTGGTCTCCAACCCCCATGGATTTCCCAGTAAATGCTAGGAAATTTGAGTTTGCTTGGGACTTGAAGCAGAAAACCACTTGTGTTCAGCAAGCAATTAGCACATAGACAAGAAGAAATCTGGTAGGACAACTGAACATCTACAAGTTCATATCCAGCTTGAAAACTGATTTGCATTTACATCCCAAGTTAGTGTCCCAGCTGTGGGCTGCTGCTTATTGCTCCTCCAGGCATCTGCTGTTGGGTAGGAGAAAGCCAAGAGGGCCACAGTGTGCCAGACAAAGGACGCACAAAGGGACAATTGGCTGCTGCAGGGCTGCAGTCCTGCTGGCAGGTGTAGATTAGCCCATATGGGATGGAGAAGCAGCTTCCTGTAGAGTGCCTGGGGGTTCCAGTGCCCTCTGAGGTGAAATTAAAATGAACATATAAGAAAATGGAGTACATAGGTCTTACAGTAATCTTTCAGACATTCAGGTGTGGAAATTGTATGCTTGCCTGGTTTTCATTGCAAATTTACAAGATGCTAGACCTGTCAGAGTTTTAATTTACATTTGTTTTTCTCTCAATAGTCAAGACCGAGTGACTTGGAGAAGTGCAGATGAACTTCCCTGGCTCTTCCAACAGCAGGGTGATAAGCAAAAGCTACACAAGTGTCTTTTGAATCTCTTTGTGTCCCAAAACCTTTACAAAAGGTACAAAGGTAGAAACTGCTTTGGCCATTATAAACATTTCTAGTAATTTTTTGTCAATATAAACCAGAAAGTGACAGATTCAAATACTCAGTAGAGGCTGAAGTGCTAAATGCTGTTTCCATATAAATAATGTATTTTTTCTATTCTGTTACACCCTGGGGGGTGGTAAAGGAATAAATATTGCTGTTGAATAGTGTTAGTCTCCATGGTATGTCTCTTTAGATGCTGTAGCATAACAACAACATTTGTGCATGTAGGCCTTTTTTCCTAAGCTAGCATCAGTCTGAATAGAGAGGTATCAGAGATAAGATTTTTTTCCTTGTTAAAACAGGGGACATTTTGCAGAATTGCTGAGTTACTGGCAGCTGGTTGGGAAAGATAAGAGCTCTATGGCAGCTGAGTATTTTGACTCTTTGAAAGAATATGAAAAAAGCAGTGAGGGAGAGGAAAGTATGATCTGCCTGGCTGATCTTTATGAGACCCTGGGACGGTTTCTTAAGGACCTAGGTCTTCTCAGTCAGGTAAGTACATTTAGAGATTGTTGTAACAGCAAAAAGGCAAATGAGGCAGAGCTCAGTGTGTGCTTTCTGTGGCAGCAGTCAAGTTATTGCAGCATAGAGGATGCTGCCTGCTGCCCTCACGCTCTGGACTTGGCTGTTCCAGGCTGTAGCTCCTCTGCAGCGCTCTCTGGAGATTCGAGAGACCGCGCTGGATCCAGACCACCCCAGGGTGGCACAGTCACTCCACCAGCTGGCAGGGGTGTATGTTCAGTGGAAGAAGTTTGGAAATGCTGAACAGCTGTATAAGCAGGCACTGGAAATCTCTGAGAACGCCTATGGAGCTGAACACCCTCGGGTGGCCCGTGAACTTGACGCACTTGCAACCTTGTACCAAAAGCAGAACAAGTAAGCTTAATTTCACTGCTGGTTTTGGTTTATGTGGAGGTAGTACAAAAAAAAAATTAACAGCAAAAGTTTTTGTCCTGAGGCCAGAATTTTTCTTTGGTTCTTTTTTTTCAGTTTCATATGTTCAAATGCAACCATGAGCATCCCCTCTCTATTCTTGTAGCAGGTCACATAGGAGGGGCCAACTTTTGTGCTTAGTTTAAAAAAAAAACTTCCAGACATAAAGGAGAAATATTGTCTGTCCCTAATCATTTTGTAAATTTTATATTTGAAAATGTGTGATTATTTTCAAGAATCTTAAATTTTCAAATCTGTACACTTGAGTAACTTAGAATCTTTCCAGGATGCTTATTGATACCACATTTGACATTCTTCTCACACTCCAAATAACTACTTTCAGATATGAACAAGCTGAGCAACTGAGGAAAAAGTCCTTCAAAATACGCCAGAAAGCAGCAAGGCAGAAAGGCAGTCTGGTAAGGCAGTAATTGATATTTAAGAAGAGGTACAGGGCATGTTGCTAAACAGATGTGTGCTAAACAGATGATAAATTTAGTCTGCAGAGCTGAGAATGCTCATGGGCTTTTGATAATTGTGGGCATAGGCAGTGAAGTACCTTAGCAGCAGCTTTGGTAACTGTCCTTTCAACTCTGCTGGAAGTGGAGATGTGTCAGTATAACTGGAATGGAGTTGAAAGTTGAAAAGAAAGAAGTGGCTATATACATTTCAGAGATGCAGAATTACAACCAATACAACTGTGTGTCAAAGTCACAGTGGAAAATGGTGATCTCCAGAATAGTTCAGGCATTTATCCTACTAGTGAATGCAGTGGTTACTGCAATGGAAAATTCCAGTAAAAGTATTAGGTGACATACAGAGTTTTCCCCTGTTTTCTTCTCCTGTGTTTTTTTTCAGCTACAGGGTTTCTTTTGTCATTTTTGAGCTAAGAGTTTATCACGTAATGCCTGTACTGTAAGAGTTCAGCTAATAACTCCAGAGCTCAAGTTGTAGCTCTAATGAAAGTAGTAAAAACCCATAAACATGTTGCTATTTCCACAGTCATTAAATAAGAATTAATTTGGTTCATGAATATTAGGTCTATTTCTGTAATGAGTTCTTCTGCAAAAATATTTTTATCAAAACTGCAAAGATCAAAAATAAGCAGAGTGTGTAAAAATGGCTGCACTTTTTTTTACTTTGATTTATTTTGTTTGTAAGCATTAACTTGCTTGCCCATTTTAAACAGATTGATGTGAAGCCATGAGTAGTATTTTATATGCATTTGTATGTGGTGTTTAGGATTGGAGGTTAAATTGATTTTAAGTTTTGAGGTTCTAAACCTAAGAATTTGATCTGAATTTGTTATTTGAACTGTGGAGTTTAAGCAAATTAGCATGTCTGATACAGGGAGAGAGGTGTGACTGCACAGTATTGCCTGGAAATTTTCACCAACATTTCACATTTTTTGTGCAATGTGCTGATAGATTGTAAGTAAGCATTTGCCATGTAGCTCAAAAATAGAATTTAAGGAGGATTATTGTGCTACTTAGGCACCAAACTCTTGGTTTTCTATCTTTAGTGTTAAACTTTAAGTGTACTGGTGACTGGCTTACATTTCCTTCTTTTTTCTGTAGTGTGGCTTTGCTCTCCTGCGTCAAAGAGCCCTGCAGCTGGAAGAGCTCACGTTAGGCAAGGATACATCAGATAATGCTCGAACCCTAAATGAGCTTGGAGTCCTCTACTACCTGCAGAATAATCTTGAGTGAGTTGCACTGATTGTGACACATCCACTGAGTGTTCTCAGATGTCTGAGATGTTCTCAGATGTCTGAGTGGAGGCAGAGCAGGGAGATCTAGCAGTAAATGCAGACACATGATCAAATACTTGTCCCTTATTCATTCTACTGGGTTTTGTTGACTGTGAAATTCACTCCTATTTTCTATTTGGTGCTGTTGGCATGTGAGTATTTACCAAGTCAGTGCACTTCCTGCATTCAGAATTGACGTTCCACAGTTAATTAGCCTTTGGTGCAAATTCCAGTTCTCTCTCAAACTTCTGCCTTCTCTGCTCAGCTTCACTATTTTCTAACTCTCTTTTGCAGTGTTCATCTTTGAACAGCAGGATTGTTGTTTTTCTATGACAGTGTTACAAGAAGTCATGAACTAAATAGTCGTTGTGCCTGTAATCCCTCAGCTTTTACCGTGACATCCCACTAAAAGCCTGAAAGGGCCAGAAGAGCACAAAGGTGTTCTAAAAGCAGACAGAGATAAACAAGGGTGTTGAAGAAGGGGAATAAAAGGTCAAGGTGCTGATTGTTTGTTTAACCACTCTTCATATCAACTTCTTTAGCTGACAGAGGAATCTAAGCTATGTGTTATGAGGGAATTGTGAAGTAACCTAAATCCCACTCTACTGAACTGAGTCTTTTCAGAGAACAAAAGTGCCCAGCAAAAAAGCACAGAGTGAGTTCTGGAAGTATTTCTACTTCCAGTTCTTCCTGTACCTGATGTTTAAGGTACCCTTAGCTTTTGGATAATTAGAGAAGTATATAATTATTTAGGATCTGCATACAGAATCACGATCTCTACAGTGAAGGAATTGATTTTTAACAGTTGTTAGACATGTGGAGTTTTCATCAGTTTACCCTCATGAAATGACAGATTATAGAGGAGCAATATTTTACCTAATCTCATACAAGATTGTTCAATATTCCATGTTATTCATATGTAGTTCCTGTTAAACGCAACCTACTTCAAGAGCAGCTGTATCTCCACTATTTCATAGGTGGAAAAAGGTATAAACTTTGTTCTAGTGGAGGTTTTAGGAACTTTTTAAAATGGATATTCCTGCTCTGAACCAGTAAGTCCAAGACTTCATGTAGTTAAAATGAAATCAGTGGCAGAAGGATATGTCACTTAATGAATAATTATTTGTCACAAAGCCCTTGCATAGAGTGAACACCTTTTGACACTTCTCTAAGAGCTCCAGAATTGAACCGATAGTTCTGTGTCTAAATGGTCTTTTTTTTCTCTAACATAAAGTGGATTTTTCTGATTTACTAAGCTGACCTCTTGAGAATAGCGTGGCAGGGTTTGTGTGGATGTGATGATGAGGAGCTGCCTAGTAAAAATGGATGCTGTCAGTCTTATGGGGGGATCACCTGTAGTTTTGATAGAGGAGCTGCTGTAAAGCTGAAATGAAATAGTAGCACCCTACTGTCATGAGCTAAATGTGCTCTTGGCTTCAGCAGTGACATTACACAGAGTCTTTTCTACTTTGTCAGTTCTGAACAGATTCTACTATGAGTTTCCAAGGCTGAGTTTGTTGTTTCAAACAGGCACTTCAGCCTGTACAGATGTTACCAGCTTTAAAGTATTGATGAGCAAATCTGTTGTGTAGGACAGCAGAGCTTTTCCTGAAGCGCTCCTTGGAAATGCGGGAGCGAGTGCTGGGATCCGACCACCCAGACTGCGCGCAGTCTCTGAACAACCTGGCAGCCCTGTACAATGAGAAGAAGCACTATGACAAGGCTGAGGAGCTCTATGAGAAAGCCTTGGACATCAGGAGGAGAGCCTTAGCTCCAGACCATCCCTCCTTGGCTTACACTGTGAAACACCTGGCCGTGCTGTACAAAAAGATGGTGAGCACACATCTGTTATCTCTTCTGATCACCTAAATTAATTGTAATGTCTTTGTCTTAATGGAAAAAATCATGTTTTAGGGTGTAGGAATAGTTATTTTCACACAATGGCCTTGAAGTTTACAGTCAGTTTAAGGGCAACTTTTAGAATTATGAGGGAGATAGCAGCTCACAAATAAACTGTCTGGCTGAGCCACCTTCAACTTCTGTTGACTCAGTGAAAGATGAGCATTACTCCTGTGAAAAAAGCACTCTGTGGAGTAAAATTAATATAAACTTCTGCATTTTCTAATTTCAAAATGTGTTATGAATATTTGTGTTTGTATATGGTTGTTGTAACCATTAGGTATTATTAGTTTAATAGTGATATTTTGTTTCCAACAGTTGAACCAAGATCAAGTTCCATGGGTTATAAGAATTTTATTTATTTTATATTTTCACATTTCACTGTTCTTCAAAGAGAAAAAAGACCTTCATAATCTCTTAGATAAAATTTGCTCATGTTTTTGCTAAATAATTCTTACCTGCTATTGTCTGCATTGAATGGTTTTGGGTCATGTTATTTTCTGCTCACTTCAGCTTCTAATTTTCATGCTGCTGGAAGCTGCAAAACCACTCAATATTTGCATCAAAAAACCCTTTGCTAGTTTGAAGGAGCACAAATTAAAAGTCAGTGGAGACAATTATTTCAGTAAAAGTACAAATGAAAATTCTTTTTACAGCCTTCTCAATGGGACACTTGTGGGCAAAAAATAAATTAAGAAAGGAAGAAATAGACCTAGCCGAGAAACACATTAACTGGGAGTTGAATATGCCCAGTATTTTTGAAAATTAGGTTCTAATAAATAGTCATGATAAATAATTTATGCAGAATATACATATTATTTAGCAAAGTTATCCCCTTATTCTAGAAATAATTAGATCTTCTCCAAGGCTTTTGTTTAAAATAGGTTTTGCTGTTACCATCTTGATACCAGAGAAATTAATAATTTTTTTCATGTTATTTCTAGGGAAAGCTTGACAAGGCTGTTCCTCTGTATGAGCTAGCAGTAGAAATTCGACAGAAGTCATTTGGTGCAAAACACCCAAGTGTAGCAACTGCTCTGGTGAACCTGGCTGTCCTTTACTGTCAGATGGTAAGTTTTTCATGCCTAACATTTATTTTTCCTGTCTTAGGCTTTTTTATGACTTGTACCAAAATGAAACTAAAGAAACTTGATCGTATTGAAAAGGGAAATTCCTTATAGTATTTGCAAATTCTTGGGTTCCATTTTAAACATGGAAAGCATATTTGGCAAGAAAAATGCAGGGAAAAGATAATTGCTGTGAATGGTAGGCATGATACTGCATCTAGGATGCATTGATACTATGTTGGCAAGAAAAATCCTATGTATTACACATCTGTATCAAAGAAATACACATCTGTAACAAAGGAACTTTCTGCTACCCAAAGAAAAAACAGATTGAAGCTTTGCCTCTCTATGAACGTGCCCTAAAGATTTATGAAGACAGCTTTGCACAAATGCATCCTCGTGTAG
>NW_005054361.1:2969087-2980850 GCF_000277835.1 Geospiza fortis
GGGAAACACTGAAAAACTTGGCTGTGCTAAGGTAAGATAATATACTTCAACCCTATACATGCAAATTGCTGCATGAAACAAAACATCTGGGCTTGTGTACTTTCTAGGAAAGTAGAGAGTTTTAACTACACTATGTTGATAGTATGGTGTATATTTCAATTTAAATGAATTGACAGACTTGTTTTATTTGCTTGTTTAAAGTTTGTTTTGCTCTTTTCCAAAGCTATGAAAGGGGAGACTTTGAGAAGGCAGCTGAACTTTACAAGAGAGCTATGGAAATAAAAGAAGCAGAGACTTTGTTGATAGGTGGAAAAGCAACTTCTCGACACTCATCAAGTGGAGACACGTTCAGCTTAAAAAGTGCATTATCACCAAATGCTTTGCTGGAACATTGACAAAGGTGATACAAACCTGCTCCAAGAAGAGGCAGTCTCTATGGATATTTTCAAGTAGATAGAAAATTACTAAGACAAATGCATTTTTCCAAGGATTATGTACTGTTTTGGGACTGACACCTGTCTTCATGAATTCTGCCTTAACTTTGCAGACTGTATGGTACAAAGTGAGCTGCTTTCATTGTTCATAGGTACACACATTACTTACTAGCTCAAGTTGTAGCTAATACCAAAACCATGGACTTGATGCCTCCTAGCCTAAGTGCCAGGACTGTAACAAATTAAGCTGAACCAATTGTATAAACTCTAAGAGGCATTTCTTACTTCTGTGTTGTAACAGCATGGCTTACAGAATTTGTGTATTTTTGTATCATCAATCCTTCCTGCCTTTTTTACAAGCCTTTAAAGTTGTTTCTGAAGAAATAGTAATTTTGAAAAAAACTTTGAAAATACTGTTTAACCTTAAGTTTTACCTGCAGGGTTATTTCAGCTTAAGCAAACTTTCATTGAAGGGAGTTGTGCAAAATTAAGTGGCTTCCTTGGGAAACTAGGATATCTAAATATATCATCATCATCTACAGTTAAAGCTGTTGAGGGATTCCATTCTGTTCAATAAAAATACTTCCAATGAGGAATCAGAATGAAGATGATTATGGCCAGATTTACTGTTCTTAAACCTTTAGTAATACATCTACTGTTTAGTCTTACTGAATCCCTTAAAATACAAGAATGTTTGTATTAGCTGGGAAAACCTAGTGATGCAAAATAGATTGCCATCAGATAAAGAAATATTAATCAAATCTACCTGCCTGTTGTATTTCTTAATAACTGAGTCATTGGAAGAATCAGTCTGAGTTCTGTTCTCATTCAGTTCGTAAATGTATGCATCAATTTAAATACATACAAAAAAAAACTTTTTTATAAAATAAGAAATGTAAGTGGAAAATTATTTGAAAACCTACTATAGTATTTCAGAGGCAACTAATGTTAATTTGATCCAGTTTTAAAAATGCAAATGGCCTTCACTTCAAAGGAATACTTGCCTTCCAAATGTTTTTTCTCTTTTATAGTAGAATTAAGTATTACTCATTTCAGCCGTTGTTCTGATTAGGAGGAATTTAGTATTTTGGTAATGCAGTAACTTGGCAAAAGAAAAGGTATATAAAACTGACAGCACAAATATAAAACCCAAATCTGATTTTTAAGATTAAGGTTTAGTTGAAACCACAAATCAAAAATAATTACTGAAGGTATTACGATAGAGCACTAAGAGTTGACACTTGGAATAGCTCTCTGGATATTTTCCTCTTATTCAGAAAATGGGTTTGTAAACAAAGCAAGGGTTTACCACTCTATTTCAGCCACCTTAAAAAGTTTTAAAAACTGTAAAGTTCTTTGCAGGATTGTCACCAACTGAAAGAGGGGCAAAAGGAAAGACAGACAAATACACATGCAAAAAATCCCAAACAAAAATACCCGACCCCCCTCCCCTCCAAAACCTCAACCTACTCAGTTTGTGTGTGTTTATGTTGCCTCATGTTCTTAGACCCAGTAATTCTCTCCTCTAAAGAATTATCAGATGTCTGGTCTAGCTTGTCCTTTCTATTCTGATTTTAACAGGTGCAGTGGTACATCTTCCTCTCCTAAACAGTTTCCCTTATTGTAGCTAGTTTAAATAAGAAGTTACTTTCTAGATCCTCAGTGTTACTGTTGCTGAACTGTTACTATCCTTCCATTGCGCAACTTCTCTCCAACTTCCTCGTAGGTTGCAGGGTTGGTTTTGGAATAAGAAAAAGAATTAAAGTAAAAAATGATTCCCTCAAACGCAGCAGATCCCAACAATCCATCGTTCTTTAGCAAAGAGGGTGAGGAATCCCTGTGCCTACTCTGTGAACCCAAAGAAAGCTTAAGAGACAGCTTCCATGGAGCTGTACCTCATGGACAGCAAGGAAAAGTAATTTCTATACATGGGATATGCCAAATAATACTTCTGTGTAGAATTCCACCTCAAAGCAGAGGGTCACCAGTTTCAATGGAGATTTAATTACACTGTCAGAATATCAACATCTTAATAACATTCATGAGACATTGTAAAAACTGAACACTTCTATAAGATTGCCAAATAAACAAAGCTGGACTTAATCATGGCAATGTACTTTGATTTGTAAGTTCATAACCAAGGAAGCAATAAATATTCTCTTGTGTTTTATAGTTAGAGTACATTATACTCATAAATATCTTTTTAATTAAAAAAATCCTTAGTGCTGCTTTTTTTGATGCTGTTTATTTTTAAATAATTTTAACCATTGACACATACGATTCTCTTCATACAATTATTCATTTTCTGATTATTTAAAATTTTTCTTGTATATACAAGTTGAAAGCTTAACACAAGAACCATTTTGTGTACTCTCTAAGAGGGCATACAAAAGTGTATTAATTCCCTCATGAAAGTTTACTTCAAGTTGCCTCTCATAAAGCTGTCAATGCTGTGATAGCAGCCATGTCAGCCAAGTAATTAAGAGTCAGGATGAAATGAGCTGTTGTAGAAATGAATCAGCCATTTCCCTCAGGATCTCCAGATCCACACAGCTGTGTGCCTGACTTCTATTGTTCCCAACAGAAAGGTGAAAGTCACACAGAAATGTAAGTAACATGTAAATTGATACTGGATCAAGCTAACGTAGACTTAGTGACACAGATTCAAGTATCTACCTTTTTAATGGTCTCATTATTCTATTTCTTATCTTTCTTTGCAGTTCATTTCAAAAACCTGGTCTCTCCAAAACAGAACTCAATCCAAAAAAGCCACTTCAATTTTACAGTATAATGCCCCACACTCAAAACCCACCCAAAATCTGCTTCACTGGTTTCAGAAGTGATTTTTCTGTGTATAATGCAATTCAATGTCAGCTGTGGAGGAAACTGATTTTGAATTTTGTAACGATTTACTTAGAAATGAAACATTTTTAAAGTAATTATTAGTATAACTAACAGGTATTCATTCAGCTGCCCTAAGAAACAGAAGCACTTCGATGGTATTGCTGTTTCTTCTCATTTTAGTGGGATACTACTACTACTATTACTACTACCAATACTAGCTGGCTCTATGTTGGCTACATCACGTTGTGGAAAAGTTTTTTGAAGAGCCCACTTTGGAAATATTTGTACTATACTGCCAAGGCTGAAATAATTACTAAATTCTGGATCAGATGCCCACAGTAGTTAAAATATTTGAAACTGATCCTTCCAGTTCTGCAGGGTACTGGTGCCCCAGGATGCAAATATTTACAGGTCAGTTTAACACGTGGCCATTTAAAAGGTTATATGACTGTACTTAAACTTATGTCATTTACAAGACAAATACAACAGGTGAGCTACTCCAAGAAGATATTCGCAAAACTAAAAATTTATAGCATCTAATTTTAGAAGACTTTTTATGCAAACTCAGACTTATATTCCTTAATATAGCCCATGTGATGGGGAGTGATCAGAATTATAGCTAAAATTTCAGTAACCAACAAAAATATAATATTTAGACTTCTGAAAAGGTAGACAAAATCTCCAGTTCTGTCCAATGTTGCTCATATTTCTGTCATGAAAAGCATCTGCCAGACAAAATAGTGGCATGCTACTAATAATACCAGAAGACTTCACTGTCTTACAGTACACTCAAACATCCCATACAAAACATAGGCAGCTGTTTAAGGACAAGCAGCAGTAAGACACTGATAAAGAAAATTCCATCTCAGGGATATTTAAGGCAGATGAAAAGGCTTATATGTTCTCATTACTCAGAAAAAGTAGCCACAGCATGATCCATGCCAAGACTTTAGACAGTGAACGACAACCAAGTAAAAGTGCCTGGAAAATCAGGAGCAGCACCATGAGAGAGGCATTATCATCTGCCCTTCACCCACTCAGTCCACTCCAGCAGATTTCATCTTTCCCTTGGCCTGTTCTATGTGCTATTCTCATCACATGATAGGGTATATATAATGTGCTGTGCCTGCTTTTTTAGTTTATCCAGGTCCTTTTATTTGCCACTGAATATCTAGACACTAGCAATCTGAGAAACTAAAATTTACAGTAGCACAGCTCTATCTGTTAATAAAGACATGATGAGAAAACAGAATATAAACAATTAAGTCTGTGTACTTCCTGCCCCTGTAACAGTTCTGTTTCATCAGAAAAGTAAAGGTAAGTTTCAATGGAGGTAAAAAAAAGGAAAAAAGTAAGAAGTCTGGTCTTCTCAAAATCCAATGTCCATCCAAACTCATGAAAGTTGTACTTAATATTTGTTTTTCTACATGTTTCTCATTTTGGCCATGAGTTCTTCTAGGCTTTCTTCAGACTCTGCTACTGTCTCCCCAGTTATTGAATTCTCTTCCTGTTAGGAACAGGAAGAAAAAGTTGTTAACAAGAAAAGTAAACAAAAAAACCCCATAGCTCAGGTTTATTGCTGTTACATCACACTGTTTTCCTAAAACCAGGCACTTAGTTGTGAGATTAGGCCTAAGTGATTATAAGCTTCAATTGTAAACGATTTTGACTAGGAGTTAGAATGTTCTTACTGCAGTACATTCAGATTCCATGTTCCCCAGGTATACTCATTGCTCTTTGACTACATACAGCTTTTACAAGATATGCATGGGAAAAATTAATTAGTCACCAAAATATCAACAGAGAAATTGACATTTGCTGTCCCTCCCCCAGCCCCCAAATACATTAATTCCTACAATCTCAGCAGTACATTCACACTAGCATCCACACTTAAAGAATTATCTTTCCCAGGAACACAAAAGTGGACCATAAAAAGGAATAATCAAATGAACTGAGGTCACATTTCACTGGAATTGTTCAAGATGGAATTCTGTTCTAGGTTTAAAGGGTAACCAAACTGGTTGGTATTATAAATTTAATCTACAATGTATATTTCAAAAACTCATAAAGAATAAGTACATTACCTTGTCTGGGATAGTATATGCTACACTAATTCCCTCAGGAAGCTCAGGTACTGGGCCAGATGCAGCCTTCAGCTCATCTTCTGAAATTTCTGATACTAATTCAATGCCTTTGCATTAAAAGGAAACAAAAACTCCATTAGCAGTTAGAAGAAAAAGTTCTTTAATCACCAAGTTATCGCAGTAAGAGAAAAGATGCAGCTACTTTCCAGAAACAGAATTAAATTAAACTAGAAACACCTCTGATTTCAACAACTTCATTTCATTACCAATAGAAAATATTTTCCCTTTACAATATAGTATGTTCTACATAGATAACTTATGAAGCAGAATAGCATCTCTTCCTTGTCCTTATCATTTAAACTTTACCATAAGGACACTTCTCCTAGTTGCAAGATAAGATTATTTTCTATAGCATGTAATAAACAGAACATATATCTCCAGTCTTAAAGTGGTTATATAAAATACATTTACCACTCCTATTATCTTAATAATTCCTTCTAATTTAAAACCCTCAGAGGAATATAAAAATCCATGGGATGCCTCAGCACAGTGGTTATGGAAATGAAAACTGCTCTTTAGTATATTTAAAAGGAATATGCAGTTAGCACATCTTCTAATATCTCCCTCACCTTCAAACCATCTTCTGAGAAAGTTTTTTATTCAAGCAGCAGTTACATTTTCAGCCTAAAACCTGCACATTGCACTAAAAACATATCATCAAGTTGTGTTAAAATTACTTTCAAAACCTGTGAAAAGCCGAAAGTAATTACACAGTGTAAGTTATAAAAAATAGGAACTCAAAAAATTCTGTGTACCCTAAACTGTGTTCACCCAAAATGAATCTTAGTATTGGGAAAACCATTTAGTTTCCTGGTGATGACTTACCCCAGTCATTGTCTTCGTGTACTATTTCTTCTTCCTTTTCAATTACTTCTTCTTTTGGTCTTGCAGCTTCTTTTTTCTGGAGGAAAAACACAGAAAAACAATCCCTTCAATAACAACAACGTAACAGTCCAACTTCCAAAAACAGCAAAGAAGTTCAAGCCTAATAGTCACATTTCTTCCAATATGTAAGATTAAAAGGTTCTAAATGGTGACTGATTAGGAGCAAAAAGGCAGAGTACCAGCAAGTTAAAAAAAAAACCGTCAAACCCATTAACACTCAGAAACATATGACTACTAGAAAAGTTTGCATTCTGTTAAGCAATATTTTCTTCTACATAATTGCTCAACTCTTCTTCCTACCCTTTAAGGTAAGTACTGTATCTTTAGAAACATGTGGCAACCATCTGAAGATGAGAGCTGCAAACTGGAGTAGCAACGAACATTTTCTTTTACTACAAGATTTGCAAATTGTTCTGTTCTCTAAGAAAAGGGAAAGAAAAAAAAATTGACCCACAAACCCAAACTGTTTTTACCTTATAATTTTCTTGCTGTTTTCTGCAATTGTGGTCACTACATTGGGGGTTTGGCTTCATAGACATCGTTGGGAAGAAATCCTGCATCGCATTGTAACCAAGATAATAACTCACAGTACCAAAATTTAACAGGTATCTAGAAACACAGACAAAGAAGGAGCTTGTAATGCAGGTGCAAACATAAAACTTCAGTTGCTTAGGGAATAATTTTTCCCCAAAGAACTTTTAGAATACACTTTCAGACTCATAGAGTTGTGATGGGAGTTACTGTAATTGCCTTAAATCCAGTTATGCTGTAGTCTGCTGGCAACAGAGTAACTGGATCAATACAGAATCCCATCTTCTCATGGTGTGTGAGAATAACTCAACTACAGGCAAGAGAAGTAATTTATTCTTTGTCCATGTACAAAATTCCAAAGACAAGTCAGCACAGCAGCATTTTTTTATATATAGCATAATGATGCCAAATAAGAGCATAATTAAATATTTAAATATTTGGCTGTACACATCAAATAGCAACAACTCAGTCACATACTTGAGAACATTTGGAAGACTGGCTGCACAAACTCCTTCTCGTTTCAATGTCTTCTCATCAATATTTGCAGCTACTACCAGTGGAGGAGCACACTGAGGGGCAATAGAGAAAATAAGCTGTAAAAAAGCATTCAAGAAATCCCACAGATCACACAGAATTTAAAGGTACTGCATCAGCTGTGCCAGGATCACACTCATGGCCAGCTAATCTTCACATTCCCAGTCCCACTCTAAAGGGCAAGAGAGCAATTCAGCAGAGCACCACGTACCGCAAAACAAGCAGATTCACCGGGGATGATCAGCTGGATGTGTCCTGACACTGCATTTTCACTCACTCCAGACTCCATCCAGATCTGTCCAAGTTCATTGCAGGCCTTATAAACACAGAAACAAACATGTCAGCACTGCAGAAGTTTAATGAAAAGAATAGGAGCCCAAAACAAGTGGGAGTGATGAAACACATTCATCTCCCTGATTTCAGGCAAAAAGGCTATGGTCAGAAAAAGGTACATGAAGAGACAGAAATTATTTATCAAAGGACAAATCAAACAGCAAATTAAAGTTGCCCTCATGAAGCCAGCCCTTTGTGCTTTCTTGAGGACCTGAGATGTTCTAACAACACAGACATTAGTGACCCCGTTACAGCACACTACAGAATATAATTCCACAAATTATTTTTAGAGGCTTGGGTAGAGTGTATCTATGTGTCTTCCCTGCCTGCAATTTATGGATCAAGTCAGCTGAAGGGTAACAGAAAACATCCATTTGGCATATGCCCTACATTGGCTGCTATTATAAAGAAAGAGTTTGATTAAATAAACAGCATTTTTAGTATATAAAAAGTCATGTGAGGTATACAATTAGCTATAGTAAGTCCTTAAAAATTTGTAAGATTTAACATACCAGCCTTTGAAAATACTGTTATATAAACAGAGTAATTAGAAAAGACAGAGTTTATGATACTTCAGTCTTTTACTAACCATTAGTTGATAGTAACTTCAAAGTCTTTAGTGATATTTATACACATAAAATGGGTTTATAAGAACTGGGTAAAAGCTCAGATTTCTCAAGCCAAGGGGGACATTTCTTAGGAGATTGTTTTTAAGTTCATGTCTTTTCTATAATTCCAGAACTCCTAACATATTTACAGGAAAAAACAGACTTCCACAAGCTGGAGCCTTTGGTGGCATTACCGTGTTAATTGCCATGCGAGCTTCAAAGTTGTCCACGCAGCTCAGAACCAGATCCACAGGCTTCCCTTCCTCCAGTGCACCGTTACTGAAACAAGCATCAGAAATACACATGAAATTGCCAGCAGAACAAAACACCAACACAGCGACCAACATGCTGCTGTAGAGTACAGAAGCCCAAGAAAAGTGAATTTCTAACAAAGCTTGTGCAAATGCAGTACAGGACACAATCAGCATCTTAGATCTGCAGTAGAAACAACACCATGCTGAGGCTGGGATTTAAATACATGGGCATTTTAGACTGTTTTATCTAGTGTGCACTCACAGTACAGAGTATTGGAGAATTGTATCTTTGTACAACAGAACTGCAAATGGTCTAAGTTATTTCAGATCTCTATGAGATCCACTAATAACTACTGTCTTCATTCTATAAATCATATCTAACACTGCTACAGAGCACTCAAGATATGATCTGTTTTCCATTACACATCTAGGTAGGAATGTCATCATATACATGTATTTCCCAGAGATTTTTCAATTGGAAGTTATTAAATTGAAAAAGGGCCCCAAGAAGAAAAACTTGAGGCTGTGTAGAATCACACATCAGCAGAACTTAGCAATATCCTAAAGTTGGGGAATTTTACCTTATTCTATCCATGAAGTGCTCAAAGTTGTCCAGTGTTGTGATGTTGTAGTTATGTACTTCAAACTGAACATCAGGATTAATATCCCTTATGGAGGAAATAATAGGAGTCAGTGGTAAAGAATACAATGATAATTTGCATTCTTCTCCCTAACTTCACAAGTGTTGCTACAGTCTTAAGTTTCCACTCTGAACTCTAGAATTCACCCATATTTGTCAAAAATTCAGATTAGATAAGAAAAAAATCCACAACATATGGAAGTGGCATCGTTTATACCAAACTTCTGAGCAAAACTGGCTGTACTTAAAAAGTAGACTCACATTAGGGTTTTGGCCAGTACAAAAATGTCTTTGAAGTATCAATCATCCCCACAAACATTTGATACTCAAATTCCCAAATTAGATTATGCTCCTCTGCAAATGATTAAGAGTGAAACACTGATTTTCTAGAGCAGCATCCTGGCTCAATACATTTTGATACCCACTTCTCAAAGTTTTACCTCAAAGTATGTTCTGCTGCTTGCACTTTACTTAATCCAGCTTGATGAGGTTGGAAGAAGAGTCTGTTCATGTTTGCCAGTTCCACTTTGTCATAATCAAACAGGAGCAGCTACAACAAAGATTGTTTTAACACGTGTGAATCTCCAGAGACTCTGCAAAGAGAGCACTGTGGCAATTTTGAACAACAAAACTAATTCTAAAACCAAACACATAGAAAACTCCCTCCCCCAACCAAACTCCCTCCCTCAGAGGCCCATTCAGTTCACATATAAGAGGTAAAAACATTATAAGGATGTAAAAAACTGAACCAATCTGTTAAGTCATTAAAACTAAGAATATCCAAGAGATTAAACTATATGAACAGTAACACCTCTGTTATCACCTTCCTACTTGCTGCCACATGAAAAACTAATGTTTGTGATAAAGATTTCTGGTTTACATCTACTACATTTCAATTGCATGATATAAACTTGGTTCTTACATGACTTTATGTGAAATACCCCCTCCCTTTTCTTTGTTTTGTTTTCCTTTGGCAATAATCCTTTTGCAGTATGAAGATTAGAGAGACGGGTTCATATAAGAATATGGAGATGACAAACATCCAAAGAAGAACCATTCACATGATGATCAAGCCCTATATGAATCAATTTTACCAGCATAATAAAATACAGACTTGTCATGTGTGATGTTTACACAAGTGCTGTTCTTGAGTACTTTCTTCACAACATTTTTCTATTTGGGTAAAATAAATTAAAATTCTTTACGAAGAGGACTGGTCAATCTACTATAAAGATAAAGAAGAACAAAAAAAAAATCTCATTACCTTACCAATGCCACACCTTGTCAGCATTTCAGCAGTCACACTGCCAATGCCACCCACACCTACTACTGCAACTGTGAAGGTACGGATTTTCTGTAGGAAGGAATAACGTACACATCAGAATCTCAAAAGTGGTCCTCCCAGGGAAAAAATGCAAACAGTGTTTCATTACAGATAGAATCCTACCTCATAGTCCTTGACAATCCCCATTCTTTTTAATGCCATCAAGCGACTACAAAGAAAAATGAAAAGCAATGTTAACACAGAAAATGTTCTTTATGTTTCTAACAACAATTTTCCTTGTCAGGTATTTAAAATCACTTTTGCTTTAGAAATAACCTCACCAAGCAATAAACGCAAGCCTGCTGTTCCAGTGCAGTTGTGATTGCCAGCTAGGTACAGACTGAGTGATAGAGTAGATACTTTCCTATTTGCCCCAGAGTCCTAACCCTGCAAAAACTCATGCACCTATTCCTCTGGTAATATTGATGAAATCAGGAGGACACAGATATTTTTGTAACTGAATCCCTGATTTACAGAAGGAAAGGTGACACTTTTTTTTTTTTGCAATGAACCATATGGCAGCAAACTATTGAAGACTTGCACTGTTTTCTGATCGATTTGATTAGATTAACATAACATTAAAAAAAATAGAGACTATCAGGTTTTGAGGATAATCAAAAGGATTTTAAAGTAACATTTTATCCCTTTATGGCATTTTTCATGAAAGTACAAGTATGAACGTGTATTAAGGAAAAATAAAACCAAACTCCAGCCAACAAAACAAAAACCAAAAAACCATCAGATTTCTAGAAGGGAAGGGGTCTCTAAAGCTCAAGAATTCTATAAATCAACTTCTAAAATAGGCAATTTGGAGGAACGAGAATAAGACTTCATATAATACCAACACCTGTCCCATTTACTAGCAACCTAGCTGAAAAACACAAGGTTTTCAGATTTTCTCCCTCCTCACCTGTACTGTAAAGCAAGATAATACAAAGTAACCCTGACATCCAGCCCTGCCAGCCCAGCCAGGTGGGAAACCCGAGAGCATCCCTCTCGGAGCATCTGCCTCCTGCGCTGCCCGACACCCTCCTGAGCACATCCATCCTCATCCCTGAGATTCCCACCCGTCCGAGGTTCTCTCGTTCCCCCAGACACACCGTTCCAGCCCACGGCCTCCCCCTTGCCCATCCTCGGCGCCCCGACAGAGCCCCGCCGCCCTCAGAGCCCCTCAGCGCACCTGTAGGGGTTCGAGTCGGTCACCTCGGCGCTCATGGTGTCGATGCGGGCCC
>NW_005054361.1:2981387-3024395 GCF_000277835.1 Geospiza fortis
GCCCGCCAGGGAAAGTGGTCAGAGGTAGAGCCCTTTGCCGTCGGGATGGCGGATAGCAGCCATCGACGGATTTTTAAGATGCATTCTGACTTAATCCAATTAAAGGCATGTCCCAGCTCACCCCTTGAGCTGCTGGAGAAGGCAAAGTTCGCGGTGGCGGCCAAAGTGACCTTTGTCACACTCAGCCTGTGGCCGTCTGTGGGCGGGCTGTGTGTTGGGTGGGCTTCCCGCTGTCCTCAGAGTACACCCACGATTGTTTTATTGCCTACACATAAACCACAATTGATCTGCTCCATCTTTAATTGCACAGCAAATAGTAATGCTCAGAAGCACGCACATGGTTTAAGAGATCAATGGTAAAAGCGTTAGGCTGTCACCAGGTAAGCAAATGCACGAGAGTAGCGTTAGGATGAGCTGGGATTCCTGTTACTGCCCGGGGAACATCATGCAGTGTGCCAGGGAGGTGCTACACCAAAAAGCCTCTGTTCCATAGAGCACTGAGCTCCTTTGCATTCAGCAAATCAGTGGTGTGGCCGCACAACGTCATGTCAGGAACTAACTATTAGAAGTAAAGTTTTTCTAAAAATAAGGAGTAATTCCTTTGTAGGCGTGACCTTGACTAACTTATCTGCAGCTGTCACTAAGAAGCAGTGAACAATTTATCAGTCTTCTGATGTAAATATAAAATATTAATTCATTCAATCCGCCCTTATCTTCTTCAGCTGAGAAGACTTTAGGAGGGGCCTTAGGAGAGTAGCTAATAGTAAAATCTGCTAAAATTTTGTAAATACTAATGCTTTTACTTTTTGGTCTTGTAATTACAGTTCAAGGCTTCAGCTGGCCTAAATTTGTTTTGTTCCAGGCAGAGTATTGTCAGTCAAACTTTTTAAACTATTGCAAACTGTGCCCTAACTGCTTTAGGGAGAATGGAAACGTAATGGGAGGAATGATGGCAAAAGTTAATTTGATTTTTATTTTCCAGTAGTTGTCTAATTGTTTATTGGTCTAGGTTAGAATACATCTTAAAAATGAACAAGTATAAGGAGAGAAAAGCATGCAGATTAACACTTGAGGAAAATAAGGATCAATGAGCCTTGAGGAAAATAAGGATCAATGAGTTTGATTAGAATGTGATAGACAAGGTGTTATGAAGGGTTTAACTGGGTTGTCTTTCTCTGTTGCACGTGATTGAAATCTCTGATTTTCTTTGTGACTTCAACATGCATTCTTTAAAATTTTACAGCTCCTATAGGCTGTACCTTAAGCATTATCTTTGGATGTGATAATCAGGCTGGCAAATAATGGGGCTTGGTACTACAATAATCAGTAATTTAATCATAGAGTAGAATCAAAGAGTGGTTTGGGCTGGAAGGGACCTTAAAGATCATCTAGTTCCAATCCCTTTGCCATGGACAGGGACATCTTTCTCTAGACCTGGTTGTTCAGAGCCCCATCAGCCTGGGCTAGAACACTTTCAGAGATGGGGCATCCACAACTTCTCTGGGCAGCCTGTTCCAGTCCAGATTTGGAAAAAAGCCGCAACACAAAACAGCTCTGGAGAAGATGCTTTCCTCCATCCTGCCATTTTGTTCAGATCAAGTCACAATGCATTTTGCAAGTATCATTTCTGTTAGAAGATTACAAATTTGTAAGTACTTGAATTTTTGAGTAATTATAATATTTCTCTTTGCAGCTCAGGCCAGTCAAACCCAACCTTTTACCTTCAGAAGGGTGGGCAGGCTTTTGTACTCAGGAAAAAGCCCCATGGTCCTCTTTTACCTGGAGCACACAAGGTAAGTAACATTCTTCACTGAGCTCCAAACACTCTGTTTTGCAGGTGACCAGGGTCTATACATGATGGTCCAGCACACTGATGAATGTGTCCAGAAATGCAGTGAGTTGCTGCATTATTTCCCATGTTCTGTGCTCTACATATAATTAAACATTCAAGAGGATTCACTGTGCTCATTTATGTTTGGGAGGTTTTAATTGACCCTAAATTTCTGTGTCTTCCTCAGGTGGATAGAGAATACCGTGTGCAGAAAGCCTTATTTTCAGCTGGGTTTCCAGTGCCTGAGCCCCTTTTGTATTGCAGTGACATTTCTATCATTGGAACAGAGTTTTATGTAATGCAGCATGTGCAGGTTGGTCCTCTTGTGTGAAAGATTCTTTCCTTCTCCCTACTGCAAGCTGCTTTTAAGTTGTCTAAAACTTTTCTGTTAGAGCCTTGCTCAGCACAGTTTTGTGATATGAGAGTAAGTAATCTTCTAGTGTTTTGAAGAAATGTTAGCTGTCAGTGATTCTCACAGATTTCAGCTTCTCCAGGGCTTATTTCACACTTTGTTGAACTTTTTAGCTCAGTGTTTAACCTCTTGTTCTTGTTTGAGCTCTTGAAGGTATCCTCAAATGAGGCAATATTGCTTCTGTGAAAAGCATGCACAAGTCAGAGGGAAAAAAATCAGTCTGTAAAATGAATCTTTGGACATCCTGGAGGCTTTTTAGTATTGGAGATGGGAGCTGACATGCAATCACCTGTTCTTGAAAACAAAGCAGGATTCCAGTTCAGACATTAGTTTCAGAAAGAACACAGCATATCTCTGTCTGTGGTCCACCACTCTGGGGGTGCTGTAGCTGAATTGATACACTTTTTTTAGATTTTGGTGATTTTGAGCATGTCTGTTGTATTGTGTCTTTTTCTTTTTTTTTATCCTCTGGGAGGAGGAGTTGAATTCAGGCCTTTTCCTTTTCATTGCATCCTATTCTGTCATCAGGTTCACTGGAAAATTAGAAATGTAAGCTTGTACACCAGTTTCTGAAGATTAGGTCAACCTTCCTGCAAAAACTATAAATCAAAGGTAATAGAATGTAAGGGTTGTGACAAATTTGAAACAGACTTCTTATGTCAAAGATGGAGGATTTTACTGGTTTTGATTAGAACAAAGTGATACCTTAAAAAGAAACCTTGTTACATTTCTAAGTATGTAAATGTATGGTCTGTCCATTCTATGATGGTCAGCACTGCTATGTTTTTAACAGATAATTGTGAAAATAGAACAACAAACCCATCTTCTAAATGTATTCTCCTGCTCTTAAGGAGAAAAACAAGTGAATTTCTTTGGATTGTTTGAGTCTTTGTACCCATAACCCACTCATTACCCTGCCTGCTTCTCCTTTTCCCCTGGGGTCTTCATTGGTATTTTTTCTGCAACTTAGCTTTTTAGAGACAATACAGTAACATTGTTTTTCCTGATACTTTCAAGCTTGAGGATACCTGGATTGAGTGCTCTAATTCAGAATTTCATTTACAGATGCACTATATACTAATGACCTGGGTTTACCATGAATCCCTTCATTGGCCCTGGGTGAGGAATGACATAAATGAGGAAGGAATTTTTGATTGCATAGGGAGCATTGGTTCACTACATTTGGTTTTGGTTGTGGAATGTATAGCTTTACTTCTTTTCATCTGATGTGTGTGTCCCACCAAATACCTGATTTATGGTATTTCTAGGGTCGCATTTTCCGAGACATCTCCCTGCCTGAGGTGGGCCCAGCAGAGCGTTCTGCTCTGTATCTTGCAATGATAGAAACTCTGGCCCTGTTGCACTCCTTTGACTTGCAGTCATTGGGTCTCCAAGGATACGGTAGAGGACCAGGATACTGCAAAAGACAGGTATAGCTCTTAACGTTCTCTTGTTTTGTCTGGTCTTTGAATGCTTATTTGATTTGCAAGCTAAATTGTTAATTATTAATGATTGTATTTTTAGCTATTAAAACTTCACTTAGTTCAATGAATTGTGCACAATCTGAAGCCACTACTACATTCAGATTGATTCTGTAATGCTGTACCTGGGGAAAGATAACAAGCTTGCTTTTGGAATAACACTAGATTTGGGCTATGTAAATAGGATTGAAGTAGATGTAGTCTTCATTTCATCTGTTGATATCTCAGTTCACATTTGCAAATGCAGAGGTACTGGGTTTTACTGAATTTTCAAGAAACATGGTGATAGCCAAAGCCCAGAAGCATGTTCTTCAAAATTTTGTACTTTTGAAAAACTTGTGAATCAACTGAAAAATCTGTTGTAGTGTTTGTATTTTTAAGGTATCAACTTGGAAAAAACAGTATGATGCAGCTGCTCATACAGATATTCCTGCCATGAACAAGCTGGCTGAGTGGTTAGCAAACAACTTGCCACCTGATGATAATGAAGAAACACTGATTCATGGGGACTTTAGAATAGATAACATCATCTTCCACCCAACAGAGGTATTTGAAATGTATTTGTACATGTAGTAGGTTTTGGCCTTCCATTTGTTTGTACACCTATCAGAATAGATAGCATCATCTTCCACCCAACAGAGGTATTTGAATTTTTTTTGTACATTTAGTAGGTTTTGGCCCCCATTTGTTTGTACACCTATCATGTAATAGGACGCTTATATGTGGATTATTTTTGAGCATGAAACACCTTTGAAAGAAACTGTAGAAAACTGAACTCTATACTCTGTGTAAGGTGTTTAGGTACCTAATACAGTCCTGGCTTTCATTGCAGGAGCTAGATAGAATCAATGGAATCACAAAATCATAGAATGGTTTGGAGTGGAAGAGACCTTAAAAGATCCTTTATTTCCAACCCCTTGGCTGTGGGCAGGGACACCTTTTACTAGACCAGGTTGCTCAGAACCCCATCCAACCTGTCCTCGAGAGATACTCTATTCATTCATTCATTTTAGTCCCTGCTTCAAAGTTCAGGAACAAAGCATTTTATGTGCATAGATCCTATTGGATTCAGTGCAGCTGAAGGCTCGCTTCGTGGAGCTACATAAGCATCTGATCTAAAACCCACTGATGTCCATTTTATGGCTTCAGTTAACAACAAGGGCTTTTGGAGCAGGAGCTGAATGTATGATACATGACGCTAGTGAAGCAAAGGAAAATCTGCCAAAGCTGTTTAGTTATGGAGCACGTGTAGATCACAGAGACTCTGAAAGTTCCCCATTCATCTTTAGAGGAAAAAAAAAAGATTTTTTTTTTTGTTTGTTTGTTTCTAGTTTATGGAAATAAATATGTGCTACCTATATCAATACAGTTTCATTTTCACTACTTTTTTCTGTGCTACCTGCTGAGTTGTGACCAGAGGACATGCCTGGAACTTGTGACCATGACTGCAATTCATGCTTCATGACAAAGAAACAGATCCCAGAGATTCCTAGAGATTTTGTGGATAGATTAGTTGACAGATATGATTTATAGGCTTAAATGTGCTGATTGATTCCCTGAGCAGGGAATTCGACTGTCATGGGGACACTTCCAGCTGTTCCTGAAAGAACTGAAGGAATTTATCAAGTTGTACATAGGTAATTTTAAGTCATCTGTAGAAATTGTTCCTGAATATGCAGCACTGACCATGTAGGAAAGACTTTTCCACATATTTCAAGTAGCCATGGATCATGAGTAGGCTGGAGGGGTCATTTAGGTTGACAGGACAGCTGGATTATAGGAACTTAGCAGAATGACACTGTGGGGAGTCTCAGACCACCCAGCTGATGACCATTGCAAGGATTGCAGCAGAGACTCACTCTGGGCAGTGATTGACTTCCTGTTTAAGAAATACAGTTCCTCACAGAAGTGTTAATCTATGGACAGTGTTGTGATAAATTAGGTTTTCTGGTGCATGGCCTGTGTGAATTTCTGTGCTAAAGGACTGCGGAACAGGACTGGGGAAGAAACACAGCTCTCAGTACTGCTGTTCTTTAGGATATTGTAATTCAATCATCTTTTATACTAGAAGAGTTTGGAAGTTTCTGACAGAACACTATTCAAAAATGTAGATTTAAATGAGATTTTCTTTGGAAAAATGCCTGGCTTTCTGTCTCTGTGTGAATGTTAATTTTCTGCAGATCTTTAGATAGTGCCAAAAGGAACTCTGCTGTTGAGAGCTAGAGTGTATGTTTTTATTTTTAAACATATAGTAACCAAATAAAACACTTGGATATTGAGTGGGTTGTGCATTTGTGGATGGAGAGAACATGTCTTCTAGCACTCACTTGAGGTTTTTATTTTTTATTTAAGGCTCGTGTTTTGGCAGTACTGGACTGGGAACTTTCAACTACTGGTCATCCTTTAGCAGATTTAGCATATGCCACTCATTTCTACTTTTGGCCTACATCTGTTAAGAACTTAGGTCAAGGCTCTATATTGGGTTTCAAAGACACCATAGGTATGAAGCTAATCTTTTTCTTGAAACAAATCCTAGGCTTGATTTCTATTTGAAATGTTGTAGGAATTAAATGGTAAATTCACAAGCATATAGTTTTGCATTTGTAAAGGACTTTTCCATATTTTTTTTTGTTGTAGTAAACATACTGATAGTGAGGCTTTAGATACTTTTTTTCTATCCAGCTTTGTCTAAGCTACAACATGCTACTTCTGTAAAACCTTATTTTGAACCTTTCTGAGAGATAATGGAAGAAAAAAGAAATGTAAATGTAAAGATATAATTTATTTTTTTTAAAAAGCCTTTTTTCCCCCAGGTCAAATTATTTGCCTGACTGGAGTGGAAACAAAGGGCAGCAGGAAATATTATGGTTATCTGAAATTCTGGCAATTCCTACTTCCTTTGGTCTCTCCATATCACAGTTATGTCATGAGAAATGATAAATCATATATTTACTATGTAAAAGAAATACCTCATAAAGTTTAAAAACTGCACAAATGTTTGAAGAATAAAGTGGGGAAAAATAATAGAAAAAGTTGAGTATTCTAAAAAAACCTGTTGGTTTTTTTTTATTTTTGTAGAAACTCCTTCCTTTGAAGAACTGGTTTCCATTTACTGCCGCTGCCGGTGTATTTCCACTACTTTACCCAACTTGAACTTTTTTCTTGCTTTGTCCTATTTTAAAATGGCAGGCATAGCCCAGGTAATACCCTCACATTTGCTGAAATGCCACATACCTTGTGTGTTTGTGGGTAGTTCATTTAGTTATGGATAATAATTGTATGTCTATGCTGTTGTCAGTTGGCTTGAGGGACAGGCTGGGCTTGTTTTCCATATCATGTGCAGACATTTATCTTTTCTTTTTTATTTTTTACTTTTCCACTGCTACTTTTTGTGATTTGCCTTTCGTTTGGTTTAGCTGGGGTATGGTTTTAACTCTTGTGCAGCAAGCATCTCCATTATATCAGATATGTACAAAAACCAATTATTAGCGTATCCCAGTAAGATATGCTAATCCCGGTAAGATATCTTTTCCTTTTAAGACCATATGCATTTAAGTGTTACTTTTATATCTGAAGAAATCACCAGTGTGTTAAATAGACAATTTTAAGTGCATAATTATACCATATAGAGTTTTCTTTTGGTTTTAGGGTGTGTATGCCAGGTATCTTATTGGAAATGCTTCTGCAGAGAATAGTCATGAATTTGCAAAGCTTGTGGAGCCTTTGGCAGAAAGAGGATTAGAGCTCTCAAAAAGGTAAGAGTGGTCTAGACTACTGGTCAAAGGCAAGGCAAAGCTTTTCCAACATCTTCATTTATTTAAATGCCTGTCTAAGTCAGCTTATGTTACTATGAGGGAAAAACTGGTCTTGTTATTGGATTGAATGTTCTTCCCTAGGTCATCCTTCAGCAGCACACAGTGCAGCACTTCTGGAGAGCTCTTCCATCAAAGCAGGAAAGGCCAAGAAATTTTGCTGAAGGTTAAGCAGTTCATGAAGCAGCACATTTATCCAGCTGAGAAGGTAAAAGCTTTTCATCAACCTGTTTGTAAAGGAACATTTTCTGACTAGATGTTATAAAAATGTAAAAATATGTATAGAAGTCATGTCTTCCTGGTTTGGTTTTTTTTCCAAAGCAGCCCGATTTTCATGCAGTAATGATTGTGACATTACAAAATATTATCAGAAATCATTATAGACTGCATTATTTCTTTTCAGGATTAAAATACAACATTAAAATGTTGTGTGCATTGTTAATTAAAGAGTTATTTTTTAAAATTTTGAAGTGTAAAACCTTCTCTTTTTAGAAAGTTACTTTTTAGAGGAAGTTGCCAGAAGACTTGTTAGGCTAACAACAACCTAGAACTCTTAGATACTGAATCAAAAGACACCTATTTAAAAATAGAAACTGCTGATTTTTACCATATGAAGATGCATTTTTCTGTTTCTTGCTTTTTAGGCTGTGACAGAAAATGGGATTGCATAATGTGTCAGAATAGCCTCATTCCTGAATATATCTAATACCAATGAAAGTTTGAAATCAGATAATGAAATATACACAAAGTCCATAGTTAGTAGAAGAGAAAATTAGTAGTTTACTTCATGTCCTAGGAGGGTTAGGAATTTCCACATAGAAAGTTGGTTCAGCTTTTAGCCTCGTGGAAGTACAGATGGCTTTTGATGCAGAATTTGTTGTTTTTGCTTTCTGAATTATGTTTTTCTCAAGTCAGGCAGAAATGCAGAAAACATCTTAATCTAAACGTTTAATGAATACATCTACCTATCACAAGGAAGGGTTGAGGGCAGTAGCTCTTGATGTGCAAAGTTTCTTAAAAAGTATCTCTGTGACTAAGTTGGGATTGTAGTTTTGGATTTTCCAAGAAAGCCTTGCAATAATTAAAATATTTGCTTTAAAAAACAAATGAACCACAAAAAAAAATTGCAAGTTTTTCAGATGAGCTGTGTTGTGCTTGGATGTTATTTCTGGTAACAGGGGTTGTGAATCAGGACTTGTGAATTCTACTTGGCCATTTGTCTTTATTGTGTCATTTTCAGAATTGGGCACTATTTTTATTCATTTTATAACTCAGTCTGGGTGAGGTTTGAAGTTCTATGCCTCACTAAAACATGTTTGTGAAAATACTAAGATTACTGAATTTAGAGGTTCACTTAAAACTAATGACTGGTGCTTGAAATGACTGCTTACATTATCTGTTAAGGAATTATTTTGACAGGAAGAGAAAATGCTTTTTTTTTTCTCACAGTTAAGAAAAGATTAGCTGGGTTATCTGTCTGAATCTTAACTGTCAGTGCATCAGGCTTTTATTTGTTGTTTTACTTTTGGGTTTTTGCCTCTTGGGTTTGTGTACTGTTGGTAATAGGTACTTTTATCTCCAGAAAATGCTTACTTCCTAGGATACTATCTCCATCACATCCTTTAAACCATCCCAAATAGTAGTTAATGTACTGATTGGGGTCATCTGATATTTAAAGTCTTGCAGAATGAATAGATTGCAGTTGAACTTTCAATTATATATTTAATTTTATAATGCAGCCAACTATATAATGTAAACCTGTGTTGAATATTTTTTACTTGGTTCCTTGGGTCATAGATCTGGAAGAGATGTATTATTATTTGTGTGTTACATGTGTTCTTAATTTAAACAGCATCTTTTATTTTGTTTCTCTAAGGAAATGGTAAAATATTATACTGAACATAGAAGTGCTGAGGACAAATGGAAGAAACCACCACTGCTGGAGAGACTGAAGGTATGGGATAACAAGTATTTTTAGCACTCTAGCAGTAAAAGAGCACAGACACAGAGGATAAGAGTGGTTGGTGTATCCTGTCAGAGAAGTTACTTTACATGGAAAGAAACAATATGAGGAACAGTTAAAACAAAGGAAGAGGGAAGTATGGAAAAAGTGAGAAAACAAATGAGAGAGAAGAAAAACAAAATGAGGTCTGAGAGGGTATATCTGAACTTTAAATCGAAGACTGAACCTACAATTTCAGAAAAGCTACTGCAAAAACCATCAGATACATTGGACAGTAGGGTAGGCAGGAGAAAAAAAATGAGTTGCAAACCAGAATGTTTTTTTTTTTTTATGACTTATAGCTGATGTTTTTTCTGTTGACTCTTGTGACAGGAACTGGCCAAAGCAGAAGGTCTGTGGAACCTTTTCCTCCCAGATATCAGTGGTCTCAGCCAGCTTGACTATGCCCTAATAGCTGAGGAGACAGGGAGATCCATTATTGCTCCTGAGGTTTTCAACTGTCACGCACCAGGTTAGCAACCCTGGTTTAATCCCAAAACTATGGCACTGGAGCATTAAAAAGCTGGGTGTCTCACACCTTACAGGCTGTGCGTCTTGAGCAGTAATCATGACTGCTGATTTCTTACAGACACAGGAAACATGGAGGTCCTCCACATGTATGGCACTGAAGAGCAAAAGAAAGAGTGGCTGGAGCCTCTCCTAGAAGGGAAGATTAGTTCTTGCTTCTGCATGACAGGTAAGTTTTTCTCCAGAAGAAAGTTAGAGCTAATTGGTTGAAAATTCACATGGTGTATGCGGGGAAAAGTAGAAAACTGCAAATTCTGTGTTACAGTGGACATTTCTGTACTAATTCAGTATCAGTGAATGTGCTTGAATATAAAATCATCTATGAGGTGTGAATGCAAACTGGAGCAGCCTTGGTGCCTTCCGTGGTAGTTGCCAATGTTCATGGTTACAATAATTAGTATTTGCTTTCTATGTATTTTTAGCTTCATTTTTGTACTAGTAAAATAAAATTTATAGTACCAAACAGGTTTACAATAGAGCTTATCCTTCCTTGTAGTGTGCTGTGGAGTTCTCTAGACACGCACAATTGAGTCCAAGTATGATTATTGTGATTAAAGTTGTATGGTTTTGCAGTCTCATAGATTTTTTTTTTTAAGATATTATCCAGAAATAACTTGCTTTATGTCCATAGCTCAGCATTGTATTTAGTTTTGCTCCTGGAAGCTTGTAGCATTCAGCATCTCTGGAAGGTAGCTTTTGGAACACGTGATGTCAAAATCTTGATCCTCCTGTGTCAGATGGAATCAAGAGAACTCAGCCTTGCAAACACTTACTTTCCAAATTCTGTTTCACTGTTTCCCAAGAGGAGATAGATACTTTAGTTTTAAAGTAGATGGCCTATAAAAAGATGTAACAGTGAAAGGAGAGAGAATGAATCTTTCCTGTTCCAAAAAATCGTTGATGACATTTTGTTGACAACTTCATGTAGTGTATTTCTTACACAACCACAAAATTATTTTCGATCTCTATTTTCGCTTGGGAAGAACCCAGGAGGAGAAAACAGGCTGACGAGAAATATGACTGTTACCTGTAAGCACAATGGAAGGATAAAGGATTTTAAAAGAGAAGCAAAGGAAGAAGGCTGATTGTAAAGGGTGGTCCAAGCCCAAGGACAAATACATTTAAACTGGCTGTGAATAACAGATTGTTGGAAAACAGCAATTCTTTTGACCACCAGCTGTGAGGGTCTTCAAAGAGTTTTTCTACTGGGAGCAAAACTTTTAATGGTGTATCCAGAGCCCTATATTTGTGAAGGTTGTATAACCTTTATATTTAATCTGGTGGTTTGTTTTCTTCCTTTGACACAGAACCTGATGTGGCTTCAAGTGATGCCACCAATATGCAATGCACCATTGAGCGAGATGGGAGCAGCTATGTGATCAATGGCAAGAAGTGGTGGAGCAGTGGTAAGTGTGGAAACCTAAATAAGAATGGCTAAGGTAGAATTTTTTCCAAGAACTATTAAAACAAAAGTTATTGTGCTCCATTTCTGAGATGAAAATTTGTCTTCTCTTGAGTAAAGGCAATAGAATGTAAAGCAGCAGAAGGAGCTGAATTGAGCTTTTGTTCTGTGAACCAAAGTCCAAGATTCAAGTCCAGTTTGGGGATTTGGGCCCTCTTTGGGACCTCTGAATTTTGTTCACAGAGTGAATGCTGCTATATTCTTTAAACATTATCTCTTTCTATCAGTCAAATTACACATTTATGGCTTTGTTTTCATGAAGATGTCCTTAGCAGCTTGTGTGAGAGGCTTGAGAGTACCATGTGGCTAGAGTAAAACATGGCTGCTTTTAAAGTAGCCTGTGATGCTGTTGGACTGAATACTAAAGGAAATTTCTTTGTTATAATTCCCAGTAAAATCAATGCATTGTACTATAAGTGGCAACTGTCCCTGATATTTTAGTACTGTTACTGTTTTTGCCAAAACGTGTGACAATGACTTGAGAGTCATCATTCCCTAGGAGTTTGGAATCCAAGTAAATAAACCGAGTTGTTAAACTTGAATGTTTCATTTATGTACACAGTTATGACAGCTAGCTGCTGATACATGCTTGTGCAATATTTGGAGTCACCAGAAGATAGATCTCTCTCTCTGTTCTACTCCTGTAAAACTGGCAGCAAAAAGAGGCATGGAATCTTGTCTCCTGACCTAAGAGTGTTGCTTAACTGCTGGCTTTTTAGCCTTTGCTCTGGGTCACTGTCTCCCAGCTATGCATTGCAGTCCCTGAGGAAGTAATTGAGAAAGCTTTAGGAGGTCACACACACAAAATAATATTCATAAAACAAGAAAGTTTTAGGGGAGTCACATACACAAAATAATATTATGTGAATTATAAAAAGGAGAGTAAACATAAGACAGCATTATTTGGTTTGTCTTATTTTTAGTAAATACAAAGAGTGCAGTCAGATTTGCATAAAGACAGATGCATAAAAGGCACTGCAATCCCAAGAAGTTTGAGAAACGTGTTCATTCGAGTCTGTATTAGTCTCTCTTTCTGCCTGGCTGGGAAGGTATTTTTTTGTTGTTGTTGGTTTTGGTTTTGGTTAGGGTTTTTTAACTTTTGGGACATTAAAACCTTGGATGTGTGGGAATTCCAGAAGCCTGGCAGTCTGGTCAGAATGTCACTCTGTATTTATGAAGACAAGTCATAAATCACACATGCAAGGAGTCAGTTACTTCATGGAAGTGGGGTTTCTTATTATGCTCTGCATGTCTACAATAAATCCAGTGTGGCTTAAATAGGTCAGATTTATGGTGTATGTGTAGAAAACCTGTCAGGCACTTCTGACTTATCTGTTCACACCCTAGTATTTCTCAAAACATTCTGGGCAGACATTCTGTAAGCTTTTGTCATCCAAACAGGGAGAAGAGGCTCATGTCTTGTTTATGCTACTGTTGCTTCTTGTCTGTTATTTTAGAGCTTTTTGTTCCAGTCCATAATTGTGTAGCTAGGAACAGTATCTATAAATGAGAGATTCTTGTTGGCTTTCCTAATCTGTAGATGAGACATTTTGTCAGAGCCCACAGGATGTTTGAAGACAAGGACAGAATGCTGTAACGCCACTTCTTCATTTTGAAAGCTAAGCTAGCATGCCAGTACATTTGAAATGCTTCCAGTGACTCATGGAAAACTGCTGTTTTCCTGGAACCCCTGCCAACGCTGTGGCAGGGGGTGGCCTTGGTACCTCTCTTTGTAAAAATTGTAAATCCATGAGCTCCATATGGAATGGGAAGCTCTCTCTTCTGTCAAGCAAGGCCTTTCCCATTTGCTGGTTGGTAAATGCCTATGATGAGAGATGTTAGTAGTACCTACTAAAACAAAACAAAAATAAAGATAAGAAAAAACAAAAGCCAGTGCACTTTTTCTATTCTTTGATTTTATTATATCTTCATAGATTTTAGCAGATGCAGTTATTGCAGTGCTTGATTAATTTTAACAATTCTAAATAAAAAATCCAGGCCTTGTATCTGAGGATTACCTGAACCTTTTAATAGATTTATAACATTCTAGAGTATACCAGCCACCCTTCGAGCACTGGTTGAAGATTAGGCTGAGCAGAAAAGAAGAGATGAAAGGTCATTTTTCCTGTAGTTATAGAAATGGAGTTGCTGGAGTGTTTTTGTGGAGGATGTTGTTGCTGCTATATATTTGCAGAAATGCATAGAAAATGGCTTTCCCCCCTCTTTCTCCCTCTCAATTCTCAGCCATAAGCTTATACTTCATTTCAATCTGCAAGGTTATCTATGAAATGATAGTTGAGAAATGGAGCTGAACTGTTAAGCAAATGTTATAAAGTTTTATAAAATAGTTGGAGAAACACAAGATTATTAACTTCTGGTACAAAAGTTCCTGTTGCTTGATTGGTGATGTGTTTTTTTCTCTGTTTTAATCACATGCTTAGATGTGTGCAGGTTGTTCATTACATAGTTGCTTAATTGCCTAGTACTGTGACACTTGGAAATTTAAAGTGGGTGTTTTTAGGTGTCTGGGTTTTGTTGTGGCGCTTTTTTTTGTTTGAGTTCTTTGATGTTGTTTAGTAAATATCTCGGGTAGTTTCTAGGGGTTTCAGTATTCAGGTCTTACTTGATTCCAATAAACACGTTCCACTTTGAAGTGCTTAGTGGTGTCTTGGCAGGTTCAGAAATTCATCTGAAAGCTGACTTGCAGAGAAACACCTGTAGAAGCAATACCCCTGGAATTAGTAAACAATTTCCTTGGTTATATAAGATGATGGAAACAATTCAGGGCCTATATAGTGAAACTGATTGTTTCTTCAGTAGGGTCTTCATAATTCATAGAAATTTCTTCATTCTGCTGCTGCCTTCTCCAGTACCCGTAATTTTTTGCAATTTTCATGATGTGCATTTTGAAAGAGGCACCCAGGAAGGCATAGAGGAGAGGGTTGAGGCAGGCGTGGAACAGAGCAATGCTCTTGGTGACCTGGAGTGCCACATCCATGGTTTTACTGGCCTGGCAGTCTGTAACCAACATGTAGATGATGTCTATGGCTCGCCACAGCTTCACAATGTTGTAGGGTAGCTGGGTGACAATGAAAGTAGCCACTACTGCCAGCAGAACCTTGAAAGGCCTGGACTTCTTAACATTTGCAGACCTAAAGATTGCCCGAGCAGTAGCAGAATAGCAGATTAGCATTACTAGGAAAGGAAGCAGGAATTCCAGGATAATTTCCAGGATTTGAATGGTTGATTTTAAGAATGTTTCCATGTTCATTGGAAATATGGGAAGGCATTCGTTCCTCTCGTTGTGTTTCTTGACTTGATTAAATATCAGCTCTGGGATACTGAGGAAAGTGGCAGCCAGCCAGACACAGATGCAGGTAACACTGCAGTGTTTGCCCACTCTTCTATGGCCCTGGGATTCAGATGTGGCCCTGTATCTATCTACACTGATACAGGCCAGGAACAGCATGCTGGAGCTGAAATTCATGGTGTACAGAGAAGAAGTGAGCTTGCACATGGGGTTTCCAAGTTCCCATCCCTGCACTGCATTTGCAGCCCAGAAAGGGAGGGTGAAGAGCAGGAGCAGATCAGCGATGGCGAGGTGCATGATATACACGTCTGTCTTGGTCTTGGGTTTCTTGCAGTAGGCATAAATTGCAACCACTAATGAGTTTCCAGCCACTCCAACTGTGAAAGCCAGTGCATAGAACACTGGAAGGAATAATTTTCTGAAATTTCTCACATCACTTTTTTCACAGAGAAGCTCATAGGTATTGTAATCTATAAGAGGGTTGAGGTCGTCCTCCTCATCCTCAATCCAGTAATCTGTTGAGTTATTCATATCTCAGACCGTGGCAAAGCTACAAGACACAAAAAAGTGGGGAGAAGGGAACACCAAAGAAATAATATTGGGTTTAAGTTCTAAAATTTCTGTTGAAACCTAAAACCCTTCTTCAGGACTGCTTATACATCTCAAATTTAAGGAACTTGGATATTCAGAATACATTTGTGAATAATCAAAGTGGAGCTAGACAGTAACAGAGGCAGAGCAGACCATCTCAAATTCTCACGTGAAATAGGATAACTGAGGACATCAGTGTGGGCAATACATGTAAAATGGATTTGATTGAAATGCTTTCCTTACCCTTAGCATTTGAGATTGTATAATGCCTGGAGTGCCCCTCACTGATTTCTGCATTTGAGTCGAGGAGCCATTGTTGCTTTAATTGCTCCAACTGTGTTATGTTTGGCAATATTCCATTGCACATAACTCTGTCTATACCTGTTTGGGGTTGGAATTACACCTTCCTCTCTCCAGCCTCTGCAAAGCAAAGGAATACCAGCTGAAGGCTGTAAATGCTGTTACAATCGGGTGTATAAGGAATATGAGCAGATTAGAGCTGAGGCAAGCAGCTGTCTGCTGTCATAAATTCTGACAAATTTTGGATATGAGTGTAGTACAGGGAGAGTGTTTTTGTTTGTTTCTCAGGTACACTGTACATGCCCATTACAAAAAGCACAGGAGGGAGTCTGTTGCTGAACAGCAGCAGAACGAGCTTAATTTAGTCTCTATCCCACACAGCAAGCCATGCCCACATGGAATTTCTTACAGGAGCAGATTGCTGTGGGTACATTGCATCTTACAGCTGGAGCTTCTCAGGATGTTATGACAGAAAGGAATTTTGTCACATACAAACTACCCACAAGTACCCAAACAGCTCAGAAACTCTGTTGGTTTTTGAAGTATGATCTCATGATAGATTTACTCTGTAAACACTGAGGCTGGCTTCTTACTGCCAGCTTAGGGTTGAAGTTTAAGCATTTGTATCTTCAGATTGTATCTTAAGCAAGTTTTGTGTCCTTCATTATTTTCTTCTTTTCCTGTAACTGTGTTCATTGACTAATGTGCTGAAATTCTCTCTGTTGTAAAATACAGCCCTGCAGTACCCTGTTTCCTTGGAATAAATGGGACTAAGGTTTCTTAGCAGCAGTAGCAAAAATCAGCTGAGAATGAAAAACATGTTCCCCTTTTGGCATCATAGCAGTGTTTAGAATTTGAGGTCAGTGTTGCTGGAAGCAGATTGTTATCTGATATTCTGTCCCAGAGCTACAATTTGGCTCTTTCAAGCCTGAAAGAAAAATGCAAATACCATTTCTGTTTCTTAGACAATTGTTTAAATGAATGTTTAAATGAAGTTTAAATGAATATTTAAACTCCTGAAGTTTTTTTTTTAATATATCTGTCTACTAGGAAAAAATAAGTTACTGATTGATCTCATAATAAGGGATGCAAACCAAATAAATAGAGAGAAATTAATTTTTTGTTTGATTTTTTTCAGTGATTCTCCTAGCCAGATTTTTAAAGTGTATTAATTTAAAATTAACTATTGGTTTGGCTCCATCTTTAATGACTTTGTTGTATTATTCTGTTAACATTTCAAAACACTTCCCATCAAACTTTAAAGAAGGATTACTCCTTTTTAAGTCTTGCAGTTTTTTCTTTATTGTTATCTTTATTGTCATCTTTAATGAGACATGCAGAATGGAAAAGTACAGTCACACTACTTAATACTTTGGCAAAGGGATGTCTGTTCCATGCCTAACAAGCTGTGACAACAGGATTTTCCAGCAGCAGTAATCTTTTGCAGCTTTATAATACTTTGAGGAGAGATTTAGTTATCAGCAGTAAAAGAATCTTTTTTATTAATTTTTTTTAGTAGAAGAGAAACTGCAGCAAGAACAGTTTAATCCACTTCGCTGAGATTTGAGGAAAATTAGAAGTTAAATGAAAAGATTTGCTTGTGGTCTTAAAACACTTAATACAGAACCCATCAAGGAACACTTAATCAAATTGTATCACTAGCAAATTTACTTGAAAGCAAACCAGTGAACATTTCAGGGCAAACTTTAAAAGTCTGTGTATGACAAAGCAGTTTGGCTGTGACTCTGTGCTCAGCTGCCTGATAAGCTTTTGCCTGCCCTGAGTTCATGACAGAAACAAAGTTATCTAAAATGCCACAGTTGACATTTCTCCCTTAGAAGCACAGTTATGTTTTGGCTCCCATACCTGTTCACATTTGTCTTTCCTGGTAGTGCTGTCTCTCAGGCACACGAGCATGTGCCCATTGCAAACAGCCAAGCAGTCCCGTGGGAGTCGGGCACCCGTGAAGAGTGGTGGAAAAGCTTTGTTTAGTCTCCATCCCACACAGGGAGCCATGCCCTCGTGGAATTTCTTACAAGAGCAGATTGCTGTGGGTACACTGTGTGTTCCAGCTGGAGCTTCTCAGAATGATATGACAGAAAGGAATTTTATCACGTACAAACTGCCCACAAGTACCCGAACAGCTCAGAAGCTGCTGGTTTTTCAAGTAGTTTTCTAGGAGGTATACTAATAAATATATTAAATCTGCAACTACATGCTTTCTTGCAGAATTGTTTCAGCCTTCCAGTCAGATAAAAATTCAGTGTTTCTGTGTATTTAAACTTCATGTAGGATTGTATGAATGATGGTGAATTAAGTTAATATCCCTAGTTTAAACAGACCGATTTTTTTTCCTCTGATAAATTAAGCAGTATTCTGTCCTGCTACTGAGCAAATCTAATTTTGATACTGGAAAGGAGACGTGCCTTAGTGAAATGATATATCTCTGTAAAGCCAACTTAACTAAGAGTTAATGTATGCAAAGTAGATATCATCCAATATACAGAGCAGTAAGGATTAAAACAAAACTAACCTTTTGTCAGCAGATGAGTAGCAGGTACTGCAGTTGAGATGTGCCTCAGTGAAGTGATCAGAATTTCTCTGACACATTGCATTTTGTCTTCAAACACCACACCCTCCTGTGGAAGTCCGTTGCACTTTCATTTTGACTTGACAGTTTAAAAAAAAACTTTTAAAAATTATGCTTTCCTGGAGACTCCTCTTGTGTTGAACGTGTACACTTCCTACATTCCTTCCTGTTCCAACAAACTGTGACTGCTCTTTGGAAGGTCAGGACACTCTTACTGCTTCTCTTTGTTGTTTGTGGTTTTATTCCTGGAAGTCCAAATGTTTAATACATCATCAAGAGGCTTTTATCAAACAACACATTAAAAAGGTGAAAAGGATGGAAAGAAGGTGCATCTGGGGCTGAGTTACTGGCCCAGACACCACAGGGTGTCACTCCATTCTTTCCTCAGGGTAGTACTGTGCTTTTGATGGCTGATTGTATAAGGTTTAAAGGGATCCTTACATCCCCTCCTTACATAACTTTTTAGGGGATACAATAGAAAGATGAGTTGGTTTTAGTGAGGTGGGGAAAGGGGTTCTTTCAGTGTGTGAAACCAGAAAGATGGTAAGGAAAATATGTGAATTGTCAACCAGAGTACAAGCAGATAGTCCTGCATCCTGGGGGAGAGTTCTCAGGGGCTTGAATGTTGCCTGTCAATCTCATAATCAAATTAGTGACCTGTTTGAATTATCCTGGATCAGATAACAATCTAATGAGCTTCAGTAAATGCAATATTGAAGCTCAGCAAAACAGAGAGATATTAAGGAGACCAGAGGTCAGATTTTGGGGGTTTATGGCACGCTGGTGCACCTGCCATGACTGGATTAACCTTCTGTCTGTGCTTCAATTATTTTGAAATATGTGAAAGAAAAGATTCTTAAAAATGGGCAGCTAAGAATGTAATGGGCAAATGTTTTCCACATGCTATATTTTGTTTCAGAATGACAAAGTAAAATGGGCTAGGAGAGGAATTGCAGCCTAGAGGAAGAGTGCCACAATATTTGTGCAAATATTTGTGCAATGCTTTCACCTTGAGTTATCACAGTACTTCAGTGGTGCTCTTCATAGCGGCAGAGAAGATGCTTGGGCTCCTTCCCAGCCATCTCCTCACAGGTCATGTCATGGCTTTGAGGCCTGAGCTCTGTCTCTTTAAAAAATAAATGAGATTTTCAGTTCTGAATAGGCTTTGTCTCAATAGAGTCTCCAACAAGACTGAATAATCAGGCTAGAGCTAAGAATGCTCCCAGGGAAATGTGTGTTGCCTGCAGAAGTGCCCAAGACGTTCTGTGGGCAGGCTGTAGGAAGGCCATTCATGTGAATCCTGCCTTACTTATTGCAGTTTCTCAACTCCTTGAAACCTTTCAGGGGTGCAGGGAGGACAGATCCTTCCAGTCAGAGTAAAGAAATAATATTGTCATGTGTGTATTTCAGTAGGGTCAAAAATAACAAAAATTAGTAAGTAAGAGTGAATACAAAATAGATCTTACTTAAGTAAAAACCCTTGTGGCTGTGTGAAAGTGGCATGAAAGCAAGGAAAAAACCATTCCTAAGCTGAGCAGCTGCTCTCACTGGCACCACCAGAGCCCGTGAGCTCCAGCTGGGAATGACCAGCAGCCACATTCAGTGGCAGGACTGCAAAGCCCTTGCAGCTGCACAGCCCCAGCATTGCCTGTTTGCTTGCAGCTACAACTGTAGGCTTTGCCCTCCATGAACCAGCTGCCTGCACTGTTATCTGGAGAAGATGAGATAAAACTGTGGAATGCAACATGCTAGTGGAGAGAAATTACTGCACGCTCTTGGTGGGATGTGCCTGTGTGTGTCCCTTTTCTCCATCAGGAGACTCCCACATTCCAACAATCAGTACCATGCTGCCATCCTCATCCTTGTAGGACTGACATCTGAAGGGTGTTGGTCCTACAAGACCAGTTTCTTCTTGTAGGAGAGTCCAGAACTCTGGAAAACCAGGAAGCTGTCAGGTCTGTAAGCCACCACAGACCCCTGACCTTTAGCAGAGAGAAGTAACCTGCTGGGCTGAGGGGTGCAGCAGCCAATGTGCCAAAAATCATAGGTATTCAGCATTCAGGCAGTAGTTCATCTGGCCTTAGTCATCTTAGACAGGAAATTGAAGACTAAACACTGAAAAATAAATAGATTGTAAGAATTAAAGTGCTGCTGACTTCTGAAAACAGACTTTGTGGCAAGTTTCTCAAGTACAGGTGGTACTCAAAGGTTGCCACATTTAGTAGTCTCTCCACCAGAAAGAGCCTCTATTAGTGATTGTGCGAAGATCAGTAACTTAAGCATGTTATACCCCTGATAGTAAAGATTAGGCTTCTAATGGGATTGTGTTTTAAAACACTATCTTTGCCTCAGTATGTGAGCAAGTGCCATGAAGAGTTCAAAAGTGTAAGTTAGTTAAACCAAAGATGTTTGCCAGTTTAGCAGCACTGTGGTCTAAAAGTTTTGGTTTGTGCAGTCATATACATTGCAAACTTTATTGAAATCTCATCAACATGGAAATATGGTTAACACTGACCACCTGAAACGTCTAGTGTTTCTTCAATTGTGAGTTTTCTTGCAAAACTACTTCTATCAAAATAACAGGCTTCTCTGATTCTTCCCCTCCATCCTCCAGCAACATCTTTGAATTCTCTAAGTGAGGTGAAAATGTCATTTACAAAAGAGATGTTTATTCCATCCAGGCTGTTTGCATTCCGTCCAAAGCACTGGAGTTTTTCAGAGTCTTGCATTAGACCAGAACTTTTTTTCAGTCTTTTATGGGTCAAAGTGACATAAAATTTATTTTAGTTTTTCAGGACTTAACGCTAAGGAGTGGAAGGGCCAGGAATCTGCTGTCCTTTGCTGTTCTTAGATAGGAACAAGCACATATGAGATTGGAGTATTCATTTGCCTTCCAGAAATGTGCACAAATGATTTAGAACATCTAACCAGATGTCTAGCTCTCAGTGAACTCCTCACTGAGTTCAACATGAAAGCTTCTTCTGAGGTTTTGTGAGTTTTTTGGGGTTTTTTCATACAATATGGTTAAATTTGCCCTTTTTTTGAAGCAGGGATGTGACTTGAGGATTATTTACAAAACAGTTTTTCAGGAGTTTCCAGAAGGTCAAAACATCTTTTGTTGTAAACCTCACTTGAACATAGGTCTCTTTTAGAAAATAGCACATGTGCAATTCTTTACCTTCCGTGGAAATAGAGAAGAGTCAAATACCCCTTGTGCAGGGGTGACATTTCCTTGTGCAGGGTAGTACCCTGCAAAGCATATGTTGGGTCATTTGGGGCTGATCAAGCTGCTTGTTGCAGTTGCCCAAATGAGCCAAGTGTTTGGGATCCAGTTTGGTAATTTTTTTTTACCGAGTTGATTTAGGCCTCTGCCCAAAGCTTTTCACTTGGATTTTTAGCTTGTTGGCATTGTACGTGGGCCACTCTTTAAGCCCTCTCTGGAAACAGTGGCTAAGAGCCATATTGCAGAAGAGGAAAGTAAATATCTGGCAGTCTGGCCCCACAAACAGGCAGTGTTTATCACAATTAAATAAATCTCTCTCCCACTTCCTGGCCATCACAGTGGCTGTTTGTAGGAGGAAGTGGCTCAGCTCAAAGCCAGGTGGTTGTATTGTCCAGACCAGAGTCTCCCAAGCCTTGTAAGAACAGCTGCCAGAGAAGTCATAAAGTTGTATTTGCTTCTAAGCTCAGAAAAAAGCCAAGCTGCTACAGATCAAGCCTTGAATTGAATCTCTACAAAGCTTGTTATCTGCACTAAAAAATTACTGATTGCTACACCCATCGGGTATTTTCCCTAGCTTTATTGTTTGTGGGAGGCTTTGAAAGGAATGAGAGCATGCTTTGGTACTAAGAAACCTTTAAAGAAAAAGACAGGGAGGATTAAGGATCATAGAAATGTTGTTTTAATCAGTTGTACAATCTTCTTCAGGACTATTATATTAAAGTGCTTTCTTTATGCTACAAAGGCTTAATAAATATGTCCATAATAAGAAACATCTCAAGTAATGTTATCAATGCTTGGAATGCTAACAGGCTATTTTCAGGTAACAATTTTCACTCAGATCTTTCTTCAAAGTGCAATTTAAAATAATTTGTGTAAAGGGGGAGAAGTCCTGCATTCCAGAGAAGTTATGCTGAAGTAGTAGCAAAGTTATCACGGTAACTCTTTGATAGCCCTATCTGCATAATTTGGTTATAACATGGTTGGTGTTTCATTCCCACATAGACCCCCCAGTCTTTATAGGTTGAAGAAGTTCTTTTGAAAGTTTTACTTTTGAAATGGCAGCTTGTCACCTTGATAGATGTGCTGTTGTATCACACTTATTTGCTCAGCTGTAATAGAGACTGAATCAGATTCCAGTAATCAGATTCCATTTCAAGTACCTTCTTGTTCCCTTTTTATAGGAATAGGTGATGAACCTGGAGGGTTTGGATGTTTGGCTTTTCATGTTCCCCTTCCCACAAGTCAGCTCCCTTTTACACATTAAGTACTAATGTGTATTTTGTTCTGGTGTGCTATTCAGAATATAAACACAGGGGTAGATTGCATTTCCTGCCTCACAAAAGGAAGGCAGTAGGGTTTCTTGCTATGAAACTTAATTTGATTTGACATTGAGAAGTTATACTAAAAACAATTTTTGTGTTTGCCACTTTTTTTAAGGTGCTGGGAACCCAAATTGCAAAGTTGCAATTGTAATGGGCAAAACCAAAAACTCATCAGCATCCAGGTAAGAATTCCTAGGAGACTCAGAATCTCCTAAAACTTGTTCCATGGAGGATGGAACAAGTTTTTGTTCTGCTTGCAAAAATTTTGTTAAGTGAAATGCCATTAGTTGCCTTGACCAGTTGGATGTGCTCCTAAATTAGAAGAATGTTTTAAACCTCAACACCTGTCTCTTGTAGCCTGAGTTCCTGTTTTGCTGTCAGATGCTGTTGACCAAATCCTCCCAATCTTTCCACTGTTACCATCTTCCATTGGCATGCTTCCCACCTCTCTTCATTGCACCAGCTCTAGTGTTTGTGCAGCTGCGTGATGAACTGGATCAGGAAATTTTGGGGGCTTCACTAGCTTTATCTTGGTCACATAAATTTTAGTCTGCATCAATTGTTTAGTCTGCATCAACAACCAACAACCCTGGCTTACAATTTATTTTCTAAGTGTAGTGTATAAAACAATTAACACCAGGAAGAATTAAATAATAATGCTTATATAATAAAACCAAAACTTTTCAGAGCTTTCCTGATCAGAATGGGTACAAGTGGCACATCAGAGACTTGAAGTCACTGATTAAGTTTTCCACAAAGTTATCTGTAGATACAGAAAGTTAAGTCTGAAACATGGGGTGTTGGTAAGGTGAAGCTGTGTAAGCAGAGAGCATTGCACATCTTAAATCAGACCTACGAATTTTATTGCTATATGTGTAAACATAACCCTTACCTCTTCTTCTTTGGCACAAACATGTTCAACTCGTTACCAAACTAGAATTGCAAGCTTTTGCAAAAATTTATACAAGTAATGAATGAAATGCTCCATGTCTGGTGTATTAACATCCCACAGCTTGTAATGCAAAATAATTGTGACATTTATGTCCAAGATGGATTTTAGCCCAAATTCCATGGATAATCTGATGTTTTTAGGTTTGGCTAGGTTCCACCAAGAAGCTATCAGTAACTTGCGCACAGCACCCAGGAGGGTTTGCCTGGAAGTTTTACAGACAGTGGCATTTGTTCAGCTCTTAGAAGCTGAAGAGAATTTAATGGAGGGAATTACGTGACACTCCACTTGCTAGAACTGGAGACTGAATTCACAGACCTGGGGCAGCACCTCCAGTTCTGTGTGACTAAAACTTAAATATTCTGAAGGGATGTAAACATGGGGATGGATTTCTCTTTCCTAAGCTGTAGGCAAGCCAAGATGATGATTCTGATAAACCGGTTTTGAGAACAAAACAGAAAGGTAGAGGGGGAGGAACTGACTGGGTGATACAGAACTGTGTGCACAGAAGTGACAGCAGCAGCAGGAGTTTCTCAGTCATGGTGCATTAGGTGCCACTAATACATTTTCACTTATTGACTGGTGGGTCAAGAAGGGTTGAAGCCACACTGTGTGGCAGGATGGTGCAGGTGGTACAGGTAAATCTCAGCACTGGCTTTATGCGAGTCCTAATTTAAGGATGGAAAATAAAAAAGCAGAAGGGGCAGACAGAAGAGAGGCTCAGATGTAACTGTCCTTTTTGTCTTGATCAGGTACAAGCAGCACAGTATGGTTATTGTTCCCATGGACACCCCAGGGCTGAAGCTGATAAGACCTCTCTCAGTGTTTGGCTACATGGGTAGGTGATCATATTTACCAGCTATATGTGTATTAATTTATTAGCAGGCTCAGAAGCTGCAGTTATACTAATAAATATTGTGTATGAAATAAATCAGTAAAATGGATATATAGAAGAAGGGTTAGGAACTAGAGGCCTGTATTTTTGTCCTCCTTCATTTTACCCTGCTGTTGTGTTTTCTGTCTTTGTAGATGAGTTCCATGGAGGACATTTTGAGATACACTTCAATGAGGTGCGAGTACCTGTCTCCAATATAATACTGGGTGAGTTTCAGCACTGATTTATTTTTAATACATACAATACATGAACCAAGCTTTATGAGACAGTGGTTTGTGTCATGAATCACCAGAAGTTATTTTAAACAGCTCTGGTCAGTTGAGGGAGCCCACTCTTCCTTTAGCAGCCTTCCTGCTGTTTGAATGTACCTTAGAGCAGAAGGAAGGAGGGCAGCTCTGGCTGTCATGCAAATATCATTGCCTTGAGGTAGAGCAAAGCAAAGTCTTTAAGTGCTGTTCTTCCCCCAAAACCAGCTCTTGCAGACTTTACAGACTTTTAGAAACAATGTTGTGCTGCACTCCATGGCTGTTGGCAGAACTGAAAAAGAAATAACAAGCAGGCCACCGCTGTGGTCCCCTGCAGGGAGAACTCTGCTCTCTCACTTAGTGGAGATCCTGATTTCTTTTATTTCCCCTCCGCCTCTTCACTTCTGCTTGGAGCCCTGGACCCTTCCAAGAGGGAGTTTGCAGAGCCTGTTTTTCTTTCCAACCAGGTGAGGGCAGGGGGTTTGAGATAGCCCAGGGCCGGCTGGGGCCGGGCCGGATCCATCACTGCATGCGGTCCCTGGGTGCAGCCGAGGCCGCTCTGGAGATCCTGTGCCAGCGCGCGGCTCAGCGCGAGACCTTCGGCAAGAAACTCTATCAGCACGTAAGCACCTTCCCTCTTTGGCCCTGTTCACACGCTCCACACACTGACCTTTGTTCTGCCCACACACAGCCTTGTGGCTCTGATAATGGACATGGCAGCAGCTGTGCCCTAACCTTGAATTCCTATTCATAAAGCTTTGGGGGGCAAAGGGAAAAAAAACCAAACCATATTGCAAGGCTCTCATTTTTCACCATAATCTACAGCATCTTTTTCTTTTTTTTTCCCTTTGCAATGTGCAATGAATTAGATACCTTTTGCTGGATTTGAATGTGGATTTTTTCACTGTGTGTTGTTCTCTGCTTTTCCCGATCAATTTGGACAGGTATTTTTTCAGGCATGCAGTTTATGCTTCTGTTACAATCTGAGTTCACCATTTTTGTGTATCCATTCTGTCACCTGGCTGTCTCCATTCAGAACCACTGGAGACACTTAGGGGTCTAAATTTCACTGAAAATGTTACTTCTTTGATCAAATATTTGTAGTTGATTATGAAAGTACAGACCACATCAAGGGAAGATTGGAGATTTTGCTCTTATCTTGCTCAGGATTGAAATACTGTTTCATGAGCAAGAGCTTGCTAAAATAATAAAAATATGACAGTCTGCTTTGTATAAGAACCATCAGAGTTTGGTAGTTGGTCTGTCATATTTCAAGTGTTCCTTAATTTTTCCCAACAGCTAGGATAGCTTTATTGGAAAAAAAAACCAAGTAAAAGCAATGGAAAGAGGAAATTGAATTAGCATCTGGCACAGATTGTAGCAAATTGTTTGTGCAGATCCAGAGGGAGCAACTTTACATATCTGTATTTCCAGTCATATCATTTCCCAACTTCCCATCACCACTGTAACCTGGAATGAGTAAGAGGTGCATGAGGCACACTCTGGCTCTCAGAAGCTTGTTGAAGTAACAGTGATGTTTGATGAAGCCACAGGCCTCATCTGGAGGCAGCTGTGGAGCCCATGCAGGTCCTTCACAGTGAGGATGGCTAAGACAAGGTGAGGCTGGTGGCTTCCCTGAGTACCAGTGTGCCTGCCCCCACCCAGGCCATCATTTATGACCCCAGGAGCTGTTGACTGAAGAGAACTCAACACCCCACCCAGTTTCGGATCACCTTGGCTGCAACCAGCCAAGCTGAGCTTCCAGACTGCACTGAAGCAAGTGCTGCACATTTGCTTTTGTGTGCTACAAAATCCACTGCCCTAGAAGTGGAGGCTGGGTCAGGCTCCAAACAGTTTTTGCGCTGACATGCATCACAAACATTTGTTTCTCCTGTGGTATGTTGGCTGCAGGGGGGAATTAGCTAAGAAGAGCAGGGAAGGGCTGCCAAGATCATAACTTCATTTTGGATCCAGAGAATTTCGAATTTATCATCAGTCAGAGGCAGCAGGCACCACCCTGCAGCTGTTTGCCTCTGTGTCATGCACCATCCAGGACCAGTTTAAGCAGAACAAGGAATTCCTCTCCCCTTTCACCCCCCTAGTTCTATATACTGGGGTTTATCATATGGAGAGAAGGCTTTAAGGGGTGGTAAAAAGTAAAGAAAAGCAGGGAGGAAAAAGCAGGCATGGATGAGCTTCAGTAAAATGGCCAGCACACAGTGGGGTCTGATCAGGTGCCAGAATCCACAGGTTTTTTTTTTTGTTTCCTGGCAGGAGAAGAATTGCTCTATCTTTAATATTTCTGTTAGTCAAGTGTTTTCTTTATTATGCCTCATCTTAGATACGCTTTAATTTGCACACAAGTGGCTGTAGGTTGACTGAACATGCACATGCTGAGGAAGAGGGGCAGCTCCATGTGTGCTCAGAGCCATTAACTGATGTCCTGATGTTGGCTTTGGGATCTGCAGGAAGTTGTTGCCCACTGGATTGCAGAATGCCGTCTTAGCATAGAACAGGCTCGCCTGCTCACACTACAAACAGCCCGCAAGATCGACATGTTGGGCAACAGAAGAGCAAGGAGAGAGGTAAATTTTATTTTTGGGCAGCTAGGACTTGGTGGATGCAATGCCTGTGCATTCAGCTGGTTAAAAGACAAGGTAAAACATATTGTTAAACATTATTATTTTAAGTGTAGAGTATAAATTCATGTTGAAAAGAGCCTTAAGATATGCTTTTAATTGTCAGAAGACTGGGGAGTGATCTCAGTCAGAAGCAGAGATGAATCTGTTCAAGCCTTGCTTGCTTGTCTCAACACAGGAAGATAGTTTTGAGTGACTGGAAACAGTTTTACCATCCCCTGCTAACGGGAACAGCAGAGCTCTCATCCAACCCCAAGAGGAAGGAATGTACTGAGAGATACCAATATTCAATAGAAGTGTTAGGTAAATATTTTCACTTGCTTATGAAACTATTACTGGTAATGTGAGTTCTTCTAACCACAGGTAGCCATGACCAAAGTGGTTGTTCCACGAGCTGTGCTTAAAGTGATTGACTGTGCAGTTCAAGTGTGTGGTGGAGCTGGAGTTTCCCAGGATTTTCCTTTGGCGTTCATGTGAGTGAAAGGAGATTTCCTGTAGATTCTAAGCATTTTTCTTATGATCATTTATAACACCAGTACATGCTGTTTCACCTCGGCATGAAATAATAGCGTATGTCCCTTTAAGCTATAAATTTAAAACAATTGTTTTTATAGTGCAATTAGCCTTACAAAAAATAAAAGCTGGCACTGGACCTAAAATAGTTCTTATCAGCAGTAGAGAGGATGTGCTTCTAAAACTTAATGTTATCTCTTATGGCCCTGGGGAGAACCGAAACTTCTGAATTCCCAGCCCACCCATCTCAATCCTGCTAGGAAGACTTTGCTGCAGTATCTCCCATGTGACAGCACCTTTCCAAGCAAGGAGTGTCAAAAGGGCAGCAAAAGCAGTGCTGAGAGCTCCTGTGTGGCTGCTGTGGCAGGTCAGGAGGCCAGGCCTAACTCAGCTCTCCCCTCACAGGTTCGCGTCCATACGCACCTTGCGCCTGGCAGACGGGCCTGATGAAGTTCATCTCTCAACAATTGCAAGGTGGGAACTCCTTGATCAGTCCAAGAAGCTCACTGCAAAAATCTAATGTCAGCATAAAGCCTTCTCTAATGGAGGGAAGATTAAGGAAAAATTTCAGTGTAATAATGGTATCTAAGGTAAAACTGAATGAATACAAAAACTTGATTCTAACCGGAAGCAATTCTCTCACTATTTTCACTTCTTATACTTAATAATTATGGGCTTGCTTTTAACAATTTGCAGAACACTGTCTGAGTTTCTTTGTAATACTAAATAAAATCTATTTTCTAACAGGCCTAAAGTGCTTTCTTTGTTCTGAATCAAAGCATTTTATCCTTTTATTGTAAACAAAGCAGTTTTGAGTCAAAAGTGCCGCAATTTAATTTATTGCAAGCTAGGCTAAACTTCTGAATTTGTTAAACGGACAAACGCTGGAGGTAGTACCTTGCTTTTTCTTTTCCAAAGCTCAGCTGCAGTCCAACCCTCTACTCACCAGTTCCTGCTCTCAGCTGCCTTCCTTGTCACTGAGACTACACTCAGTCCTGCCCCCAGCTCCCCCAAGTGAGACTCAGGGCAGCACAGAAGGCTGGAGCCTGGAGTTAGGAAATCAATGGAGTGATTCCTGGAGTTAAGATAATCACTTCTCAGCTTACACAGGGCTGGTAACTTAAGGGCAGTGAAGTTAAGGACACAAGGGTTTACGGTTTGCAATGACAAACTCCCCCCTCCAAGCTCCTTCCTGTTGGAGCCTGGGGAGAACACCCTGAGCTTGGCTCATTCTTCAGGATGAGGCTGTGCCAGTTCTGTTCTTGAGCCCAGAGCCAAGTGCTTGCCTAAGGGTGTCCAGCTACAGCTGCAGCAGTCACTCAGGGGATACAGTGGCAGAGTACCTAGAACTAGAAGCACTCCACGAAGTTCCTTACCTCATGATACTTAAAACTAAGATTATAACCTCTTTTGAGAAAGCAGTAATTCTTGTTTACATTTCCATCCACCTTAGTTTCCTCTTGCTTCCTGCCAAGAATGTTTTCCAGGAAGTTGAGAGTGTCAGCAGGTCAGTGGCTGAAATGCACTTCAACTACAAAACCACCTGCACTACTACATGTGGTTCAGGAGTTCTGCACTAGGCTGCACAAAGTGTTTTTTCAACCAAGAATGCCCAGGATCATATTGAGCCACGTTCCAGTTAGGGTCTTGGATTGCCCTCATTTCTCTCACTTTCAATGAACAGCTAGACAAGAATACCACCTTTATCTCATTAACAAGGCTCTTAATTCCCTTTATTTTAAAATTCTATGTACATATGAATGATCTGTATAATGTACACTCAATATAGAAAGTTTTTATATACTGGATAATGTATAGAACATTTCACAATTACACTAATTTCTTACATAACATGTCAACTTTTTAAGGTTGTTTTGCTGAAGCTTCGTCAATTTGGTCAAGCCAGTTATACATACAAATGTCTAATGCTGTTTGATCTGAGGAAGAAGATAATGTTAATGATTAAGGACATGAGTGAATTGGTGCAGGAACAAACCCTTTCAGGTCATGTTCAATGGAAGTGATCACATCAGACTGAGAAATGAAGGGATGCCCTTTTAGTGGGGTCGGTGAGGTCAAAGTTATTTTAGCCCAACTCCTCTAGACTGTAGCTCAACTCCAGTCATGCTAATTCGTAAAATATAAAAACTAGGAAAGTTTGATTCACAGTCTTGTAAACAAATATAAAGGAACAAAATGTGCTTATGTACAACAAGAAAAAATTCTTGTGTACCCATTTCAGCTGATCCACAGAGTACTTTCTTGTGTTACAGTGTGGAAGTTAGAATCACTGACTTTTCCTAGAAAAAAAAAGTCATAGAAAAAAGGAATAACACTGTCATAAACACCTGGCAAGGCAGTAAGTTCACTTCAATGTATTGGAGGAAAGTGCTGTTCCTCATCACTGGCCAGTCTGCCTTTGTCTCTTCCACAAGGATTTCCAGTCCTTAGCTGACATCTCCCACTTCGTTGTCTACCGGGGGTGGTACGTTGGGCATTACGGATGACGTTGTCCCTGCAGTGAGGTAACCAGCAACTCCAGGGCCTTTCAGGAGGAAAACAAATACTGGGGATTAGTTCTCCTTCTACTACGTGACTGAACAGCTTTATTCCCTCTGGTAACACCCAGATACATCATCTGAGCCAACCAGATGCCTTACACAAGAACATTTAAGAGTTTTACTTTAGATTCTTTAAAATCTAGGAACACTAGAAACTAAGACTTCTTAGTCTACCAAGTGGAATAGCTTGTAGGGACCATTTTTGGGCTTGCTCAGTTTTTTTTAATTCTGATATGCCAAATAAGTGAAAAAGAACCCCAACCACCTTCACTACCCATCTCACCTTCCATCATGGAAGCAGCAGTAAAGCGGGGATGGCCTTCCTTTGTTAAAGAAAGGCCCTGCATTGGAATTAAAGTGAGTTCAGTCATGTGTTCCACTACTAGGCTCCTTGTGTATCTTTTCAGAGTTGTAAAGGTTTTCCCAGCTGCCCAGGAAGCCCAACGGGCTGCCCCATGAAGAAACAGAACTGCCTAAAGCTTGTCTAGCCAGCATTTTGTGCCTTCAGTTGGAATAAAGTGACAGCATTCTTGGGATATGGAAATTCTATACTGGAGATGCATGACTCACACCATTACTAAGTTTCTATGTTGATTATAATAGGGGCAATCAGTTTTGCCCTGCAGGCAAAGCCCCTCTGCCTGGAATTAAAAATTTAGTCATAGTGAAACTTTCAACAAATGCAATAAAAATTTAGGTTGCAGCATGAAGTGTTTTAACAGTAATTTTTATCATATTAGTGACTAGAAAACTGATCACTCACAAAACGTTCCTGCACCAATACAACGATTGACTTGGTGTCAGGCCTCCAGCCTACACTGCCAGTATTCAACATACTAAGTTCTGCTGGGTCCTGTACTCTTCCCCTTTAAGCCATACTCACTGAGTTCTCCCAGATTTACTATTCTTTCCTGCCCCACCCTCCTTTCTCACAGTTAGGCCAGAACATCCGAGTGTGGTTGGTCTCCCTGCAAACAGTCCCACACTACTACTGCAAGGCAGAGAGCAAAGCAAGCAGTGCCTCTGGCCATAAAAAGCTCTCTGGCTGCAGGAGGCAACCTCTCTTTGCCAGCCCATCAGTGGAACCTGCCAAGTGTCACACCCACTGCTACCCATCCTAGTGCAAAAATTCCCCATAGTTATCTTGTGCCTCAAGCTTTTCCATTATGAAGAAATCCTAACACAGTTCCAAAGCTGAATTCCTGTGTAGTACCAGCAAGTACCAGCCAGTGCAGGTGTCAGTGTGGTGTGTCGGTGTTGGGCGGTTTGGGACCAGGCATTTGTACAGCTCTAGGGCATGCATCTGTTACTCGGAATGCAGCGAGCGCAGCGTGCGTTCTGCGAGGTGGTATCTACCTGCTTTAGAGAGCTACACAGAAGTTAGCAAGCTGCCTGACACAGCAGATCTAAAGCCCACTTCTCAGGTGAAGGGGACTGCTGCCAGTTAGAAGGGAAGGAGAAGAGACACCTGAAGGAAGAGAAATAAGCAAGGGAAGTTTCAAGGGAAGTGCAAATAGCAAAGCAATTTGAAGCAAGACATAAGGCAGAATACAAGATAAGAGAGGTTAAAAATAAAGCTTGGTTTCCATCTACACTTTGCAGTTGTACAGCACCTTCATTCTACATTGGCAAGCACTTAAACATTAGGCAATTTAAAAGCAGCACGGGCCTCAAGGTGATTGGAAAACTGTATTGCCCCCAGTCTCAAGCCTGACCACATCTGGTGCAGTATCAGTTCTTGGCCAATAATCAATCAGCATTTTCTTTGTATTCCTAAATTTATAGTATTTATGCAAATATGAAGGAAATTCAGTACAAACTGAATCAGTTCCAGTGTTCTTTGTCAAACTGGCATTAAACAATACAAAACCAGAAAACCCCTGTTCAGAGCTAAAGCACAGAGTCCTGTGTGAAAAAAATGCATCAAGTGGTGCAATACCTACTCTCAAAATACAAGCAACTACTTCTAGAAGGTATAGGTCCTGACTTGAAAGGCTCAAAATACATGCTAGTATCTTGCAGGAAAAACTCTGGCCATCTGATTTACACCTCATTAGTTCAGTTATGCTCAAAAGCTTTACCAAGATTCCTAAATTGGGTTAGATGAGAAAGTTCCATGCGGCACATGGCTGTGTCCACACTGGCTTGTCACAAGGGACTTTCAAACCTCACCTGTGAGGCAAAGCTTTTAAGACCAAGTGTTTATTCAGCTGATGGCTACTGAGGAACCAGAAGTTTGCAGACAGTTTGCTGCAATGCCATTATTTGCTACATATGAAAACATTTTATATGATAGTGATGTTTTGGACTGTGACACTGTGTCTGTCAAGTGCTGCTCAAGTGAAGGAAGAACAGGAGTTGATTTGCAGTGACATAACTGATCTGGGATTATGTCTGCACCATGCAAGGAAGTTCTCTCAGTTGCCAACCTTATTGTGCACACAGTGCACAGCACACACAGCTAAAATGCTCTTCACTACCAGTGGGGCTGGGGTGCATCTGAGGTGCCATTTCAGTCTTGGTGGCACTAAGCAGGGGACCCACCCAAGGTGCATCACTGCAGCAGTGAAGCAAATGCTGCAAGCTCCACATACAGGCATGAGACCACCCTGGCAGGCCACTGATTCTGGCTGGAACATAGTCTCATACTCCAACCTATTAGTATTCCAACTTTTCCAACAGTACAACTACCTGCCTAACCCTAAAGTTGTGTTAATTCACACTGATACAGCCAACTGATACAGACAGTCTGAGTGATTCTGAAGACAGTTGACACATCCCTCCAACTGCAGACAAATTTGTGTTCTAGAACTGAATTAGACTGATCCTGAGAAAGCATGGAAAGCTATTGTCATTCATCAATTACACCTCTGCTCTATCATAACAGAATATTTGCAAGTCTTGCCAGTGCCCAGATTCTGTTGCTAAGTATGTAAACAGTAAAGACTATGCAGAGAAAGACATTCTCAACCAGCAAGAAGTTTACCTTTTAGTGTATGTTTTAAAAACTTACTGTATTTTTACAGCACTGACTGTTCAGACCACGTGATGGCACTAGATCCTGGGGATAAACAGTAACTCCAGAGTCCAGTGTGACAATTAAGTAACAGTTCAGGATAATTCAGGACATAAACAGGAAGGAGTTGCTATTGCTAACCTGTGAGGTATCCTGATGTTTGTGTATCAGAAATGAACAAGTCGTGTTTCTGATCCTTGAAGGCACTCCAAACAGAAGAACGGGACAGAATTTCATTTACCTGCAGTATTTGAAGAGATAACAGAGTGGGCAAGTGCCATTTGTCATGTTCTAGGCAAACCAACCCATTTTCTATTGCCAAACCTTTCTGAAGGGATTACACCAAAGAATGTGGCAGTAGTTCAGGCTGCAATATGGAATTCATGCACATTTCCAAGGAGACTTGCTTTTCCATGTGAATTGTGCAGCTGAACACAATGCTCAAAAGAAGTTATTCAGTAGCTTCACTTTATGCTTTGTTCCCCAGAAAGGTGACAAGGAAAAGCAACCCTAGAAGCTGCCCTTGCCACTCACTGACAGCTGAGGGAGAATAGGACTTTTCCTGTACTAGAGCAAGATAGGGACTACTTGGAAGAAAGAAATATTCCAAGTTTCCTCCCCTTGAGAAAGCTTTCAACAAAAGGGTAAGAGGAAGGCATTAAGAACTAGCAGAGTTACTGGGACAAATTTACTTACATATACATCCATAATGCTGCTGCACTTATGTATTTATTTAGAAAACAGAAGAGAAATTTACATTTATAACACAAATTCTGAAGAGTTGTCAGCTAAAGATAACCAGCTCATAGAACATTTCTGCACTTGGGATTTGTCTTTTTTATTAGTGGTCTTCACATGCATTGAACCAACGACTTCTCCACAAGCAAGAGGTGAAGAAAGTCCAAACCATAATCATTTTGCAGTTGCAGTGTGCTAACACTTTAGGTGGAATGACGCACATGACAGCCAGAAGATTAAAGAAGGGATGTTCAGAGTTTGGTACACACCTACCAAGCGTTAAAGCCCAGATATGGACTTGTGAGTACTTACCTGTTCCCCATACTGCAGGCTACGAGACATGGATTTCAGAGTCTTAACAATCTGAGCTTTTGTTGCAGATGGGCTCTCCAGGGTCTCAAGACCAACACCTTCAAGCAGCTTCAGAAGATAAGGGACCAAATCTGCTTTCAAAGCCTGCAAACATACCCAAATGAGTTGTCTTAACACAGACAGGAAATTCCATAAAGAATTTTTATATCACTTGCATTAGTGTGAACCAAAAGCACCAACAGCTATTACTACAAATGCCAAGATGAGTCCATTTTTTCTGAGCTGTATGAATACAAACAAAAGAAAGCAAAGATACTGTCCAGCAATTCTGCTCTATCTAGGTATAAACTCAGTTGAATTAGTTGGCATTCCACTACACTTTCTCAGAGGACACAACACTACCCTGTGCATTAAGCTTCAATGCTCAGGTAACATCCCTGAACAGGTCTGCATTTTACATAGAAAACTTTTCCAGCAAGAAAAGCACATTAGTTAAGTGTCCAGGAGGCTCCCCAGATGCCATTTAAGTTGAACAGTTTAAATATACCACATTTTTACAATCTGAGAATGTACTACTTACTTGGGCTACTAAGTCAGTTTGTTCCTTCTGAAACATTCGATTCAGTGTTTCACAGGCTATCCCAACCACATCTGATCTCTTTTTCATTCCATTCATGAGAGGGCCAATGGTCTCCAGCGATGCCATTGCTCTAACACAAAGCTGTAGAAAGAGAAACATCCTGTGGACTCTATTTTATGCCAAGATTAATGGTTATTGCAGATATGGTCAGCCAACACCACACATTTCTTAGTGTTAAATCTACAATTCTCCATTATTAGCTATAGGTCCCTGCTCACTTGCTACACCGTATTTACAGTTAGAATAATGCCCTTTTAGGAACACTACTAAACCATACAAATAACTCCAGCTATGCTTTTCTCCCCTCAAGCACTTAAATGATTCAGTACCTCATTGTCTGACAATATATGCATGACACGAATGGCACTTTTAGGAATGGCATTGTTCTTGTGATTCATAGCCTGGATTATCTTGTGAAGATGACCAAGAGGAGGAACTTGATCAGCTAGCTGAGGCTGGGCACTGAACAGGCACACAGTTGCTGTGGTAATGGTTTCTAAAGTTTCCCCCTGCAGAAAATTGAGAATCAACAGAAAGTGTAACTCAGTAAAGTATCATCACAATAACAACATTTCTCACTTGCTTTGCATTATAAATTCTTTTCCCTAATGCTTTTATATCACTTTGTTCTCAAACTGTTAAAGCAACAAGTGAAGAACATGATTATCAGCTCCAATAGTGGCAAACATTCACTAGTTCCACAAAGACAGATCACACAGGAATTCCTAAGCACTATTTCTAGCATATTGAGAATCCAGTGTATCTGGCTAAGTTGCTTGGTGGAAGCACTGATAGCATGGATGTTTGGCTGACCACCTGAATTCCTAAAGGATTCTGCAGTCTTTGCAGAAGGACTCGTCATGCCCTAAGTATTCTGCATGCCTCTACGATCTGCTGTCACATCTTTGTAATAAAGGTGCCTGTTTTATTCAACATGCTAGTTAGTTTCCATCCTGCAAGTCTAACACAGAACTTGTCTGAACACTGTTTAAAAATGAATTTTTAAACTGTAACACATTTCCTGTACTCATTACACTAACTAAGGTGGCAGCCTTAGTCACATAATTTATACCAGAGTGGGAACTTAAGTGTTGCAGAAGGACAACAGAAGTCTCAAGAACAGAAAATTTTTAGGTGGTGTAGATTGAGTGCCATTTTTTTAGGTTGGTCAGTCATGGAATAATTAAAAGACACTTCATTCGTTAAGCCTCATCTCTAGCACAAAATAAGTCTCTAAGACTTAACTGAAGGTAATTCTATGGCTTCAGGAACTTTAAAAACCTTGACTCATATTCAGAAGTTGCCTAAACATATCAACACACTTTTACAGAGAGTCAGAAAGCAGACAGAAAACCCCATTTATAATGGGAATAAAATGTGAGAATCAAAGCTAATCAGAAACTAAAAGACTAAAAACTTAAGAATGCTAAACAAATTCAAAGCATAGATTCAGAAAAAAAATCATCTTACATGGGGGTTATTTTTCTCCAGTAGTTCAGTAAACTTTTCCAACAGTGCAATGAGAAATTCTCTTGGTTTCCGTAAAACCCAGGCCGGCTGGGCAATAAAAATCCTGAGGAAGACTCCCCCCACTGAAAGTTCACCTTCTGCCTCACCATACACCACAGCAAAGTCTTCAGGCAGCTGTTGAATTGTAAAGTAGAAGTTATTGACAAGGGTATTTGAGAGACCTAAAACTGTTTCTCTAAGTGGTCAGGGTCACTAACTGCATTCTCCGAAACAGAGCTGTGCAAGGCCAATAAACCCTTCATCTTGAAAGAACATGAGGTAAGAAGTGACAGCAGAAAGAACAGTGCAGTGCAGGCAGTACCATTACAGTGAACTTTGCTTTCAAAGAACACAATTAACTGAACCTACAACTGTAACAGTAGCAAACCCTAGTTCAAGAGAAGCACCAGCAACATGGCTGATGATACAACATCTCTTTCCTTCCTTGCACACTTCAGGGAAAGGTTTGTCACCATCACTCTAGGGAAGCTTCCAGTTTTTATCTGGATCAAAACAGACATTATGATGTGTTTAGAAACTGGTTTAATGTTGAACTAGAGGACTGTTGGAAGGAAATAATGTCTAGCTTTTCACAGGTACTAGGAATCACTACATACTGAAACACCTCATTGATGGGCCTGATGTGAGGGAATGGCTTAAGGACTCGAATATTTTTTGAGACCGAGTGACTTACTAAAGTTACTTCACATTTACCAAGAGCAAGCTTACTATGGCTGCATATTGACAGGACTTTTTTCAGCAAGCCAGTGATGCCTCCTTTGCTGCTGACTTTTGATGAGTTTTAGAATCACCTAAACTATCAAAATATTCAGAGTATGCTGACAGTGGTTTTACCCGTAAGTGTCTCATTTCAAGCTGCAAGTAGTAACAGTAGCATCAATTCAACATTAAAGCAGTTATGTTTTCAGTTATGAACAGTTACGTTTACAGCACAGCAGTCAACTCCTGTTAGTACTTTAAGAGAAAAGCCTGTTAAGATTCCAATACAAGCATCTATTATCATGTGGCTCACAGCCTCCCCGGACACACCCAAAGCAGAAACAGTATACTTTTACCTTCCAGTTAGTGTCAGGGTTGTCCCTCTGAAGTTTAAAGTGCCTTTAAAAAGAAAGTAAGTTTTAATGAGCAGTAAAAGAAGCAGTTGTCTTCTCTACTTGACACCTTAGTCTCCCTCCATCATTGTGAAGCAGCTTCAGTTTCTAAGCTCTGTTCTACCCCCATTGTATCTCTCCAAATCCTACAGCAGTGAGCAAATACCTGGACTGTGCACAAACTGCATCACTGACTTACTGGTACAGTACACAAACAGTGAACAAGTTTATTTCACTGAAGTCTGGCTTGCAAGAATACTACTTTTTACAGGCAGAGCTCTGTCTCACAGCTCTTCTACAGCTACTCTGGCTTACTGCCAGAGTGTCTCAGTTAAAGATAACTGAGTCAGAAGGTTTCCACATACTCAAGCATCATTTCTCGAACTGTTGTTGATACTCTCTCTCTGGAGCTGTCATTCCAAATTAATTCTGGATTTTCATGGGTTCCCTCAAAGATATGAACAGCAGCTTCAGGGTTGTCTCTCATGGCATCCATGAAGACTCCAGGTAAAAATTTCATTAGTGTGATTCTAACCTAGAAGGGATGAACATAAATGACACTTAGTCTATCATATGACACACTAACTGGCAGGACAAGCTTACAGAAATAGAAAACTCCACAATGTCCAACTGTCTTTAATGCAAGAATTGTCAAGTGCTAGACCACAACACCATAAAATAAAACAGTGCCATAATTTCAAAGAGCAATAGCCAGTGACACTGAAATCTAGGTCTCTACTGTAAAGTCATTACAAATGGAAACCAAATTGTTTATACAAGTTACTGTACATACAGCAGCTTCTAGAAGTCTGCTCACAGATTAAAAGTTAAATTATTTTGAAAAAGCCCGATTGCTCCTTACATGAGTGTTTCAGATATAGAAGAGGATTTTTTTGCTCACCTTTAGAGAGATGCAGGTAATATCAAGAAAGAGTTCCAACATGAGCTGTTAAAATTCTTACCTTTGGACCCACCAGCTTATCTGCAGTCATTTTAGCAAAAAGCTCTGCTGTTTGGGCTCGGACCTGCGGATGAGTTGAGTTGCAAAACATATCTAATAAGTAGATTAAAGCACCTGTAACAAAGAGATAGGGAGCATTCAATTTAGTATATTTTTCTGGTCACAATTAGCAAAAATTCTCCAATTCCACACTGATTATTTTAAAGGGAAGAGTCACTGGACTGAACTCCATGCACTTTAGGCCCACTGTTCAAGAGAACTGGACGGAGCCACTCCATGCACTTTAGGCCCATTGTTGCAGACACATTTGCTTTCAGCGTAGTACTGTACCTTTTGCCATGGCCTCTTTAATTATTTTTGTGCTAGATGTCAGAGCATACAAAGTTTCAAGGACAAGCTGCCGACCTGTCAAAATAAAGAGCATTGAGAACTTTATGTCACAGAGAATGAATAAGGGAAGATAAATGTAACTGATCTCAACAGAAAACTGTACCAAAACTGCAATAAAGCTTTGGAAAATTACAAGCTTAGGGATTTCTGCTTACACTACATTAGTTAAGGAATGTCAAATCAATCACACATTCTAATACAGCCTAACTTCTTAATTAGATGCTAATTAGCTAAATTCCCAGGAATAATTTGTCAATGGAACACTACACAATTCAGAAGTAATCAGAGTACCTGCATTTCCTATGTGTCAGGTCACACATTTAAGACAAAAAACTGGTCATACACAACATTTTTGTAAACCATCCTTGTTAGCTTTGGATATGATAGTCACTAATGTTTAAATCAGCTGACAGAAGTGACTTAGCATAGCATAGAGCCTGTGATGACAGAGATGGTCTAAATTTTCCATTTGTTTAAAAAATTATCTATTTCTATTCCTGCTTCCTGTCACGTTCTTTAAAAAAATGGTGATTCCTGTTTGGTAGCTCTGCTTTTCTTATCTAGCAGGGGAATAACTGATAGCTAAAGAATGTTATTAGGACTGGGCATAGAAACACCACGCTTCACTGAGGATGTATTGCAGTACTATCTTTACTGCTCTCATTAATAGCTGAGCAACTGGAATGGAGCACAGCAACAGCTGGGAAGCCTGAGGAAAGCTTTGTTCCAATATATAGGTGTTCTTACTGTAGCTTCTATTCATAACCCAGCTCTCTATCCTATAAAGCTAACAAGACCATTGTAGCCTAAAACTCAGAGCTAATTTCAGCCAGCTGCATTCTTATAAATTCCTGAGTTGGAAACCCCTTCCCTTGCAAGATGGAGAATCCTATGGTACCTACTTGAAGGTAAGGAATGCAGGAGTGCCAGTAAATTGGCAAGGACCATTGCCTCAGCAATGTTGTTAACACATTCTTGATTACTTGTTACTATGTTCACTACCTGCAAAAGATCAGAAACAGCACTTGATTACACTTCAGCTATTCAGACACTTCAGAAAACCCAGTGTATGAAGTCAGCCAATTCACTGGCTGCCAGAACTGATATTTACAACATTTATTCCTGCCACCAAATTGTTTTGTCACTTCAGGCAAGAAGGATGCAAAGACACATGCATGACACATGTTCCTCCAAGGAGGAACTGACATCTTGGAGCCCCAGTCTTAGCATTTTTAGATGCTACTCTAACAGCTACACAACCAAGTTTGTTTATGGTGATTACATAAAGCATCCAGACAGGGAGGTTGGGAGTTTGTGGGGGTTGGTTTGTTTTTTGGTTGGTTTAATTTTTACCTCCAGAGCCAACTGCTGCACCAGGCCAGCTCCATGAACACGCAGAAGGGAGAATATCAACTTAAAGTGCCCTATGCATTCACACTCAGAACCTGCAAGAGACCAAATAAGTTACTCTCCATGCTAGCCAAAGCATTCACTGAAGGCCAATTCCCATGCCCATATTTCACCATACAGAGAGGTGTTAAAGACTACACAGCTGCAAGTAGTCAGCCACAGAAGTTTAAATAACTCATACAGGACAGCACCTGCTACAGAGTTAGAAGATTATGGACTCCTCTCTATTAATCTAGCTTCCACAGAATTTCAGGTCAACAATATCTCAAAAACAAGAGGGTAACTCCCCACTCCAAGGAAAGTAAGTGATGTAATTCTTGGACTACCTAGTTACTTGCATTCTTATAAAACAACTAAACAAATTCCGTAATTTTATTTATCACTGACCATGAAAATCTATTGTCTTCAAAGACACTTGCCCTTTTAGAATGTCCCAGCTCAGAGCAGGCTTGCAGGAGCAGCTGCCTTCAGGTTTATAATTGCAAGCATGGAGAACATCCCAACCAGCAATTATTAGATGCTACAATAGTAACATGGTTTGCTTTCAGAAGTAGCATATAATACAGTAGGAAAACATCCTAATCATTTATCTCAGGCTTTTCCAGTATATACATTGATGCCTGCTCATTAAACTTTGCTGCCCACTCTCAAGAGCATCTTCTCCTCTTGCTTTACTACAGCCGTAACATAGATGCCATTTAGGTTAACTAGCACAAAGTACTCAGTTCAAGGAAGATTTTATGATGCAAGGAAATTTAAAAAACAGTTGAAGATTCTTTGAAGGATTACAGAAAGTTTCTTTCAAGAAGTTTAAGTCTTCCTAGCAACAGCAGAATTTAATTACATTTAAAACCTAATGATTCAGATATGAAAACAGATAAAGCTTGAATTTAACCCAAAATTTTGCTACATTTACTGACAGTGTTTTCCAGGTAAGGGAAAAAGCCAGCAAGCTCATATGGCTTACTAACAATGTTAAAGTCTGTCAGCTTCTTTCTCACTGCAAGATACAGACTACAGAGGTTCAGAGTTTTTAAGGCTGCCCACAGAAGAGTATACAGGGGAAGTTCAGATTTAAGCCTACCTGGGTTGTGTTTTATGACGTTTCTCAGAGCCTCCAGGGCCATTTCAACTCTCCGTAAGCGATCTCCGTGTTGATTGGACTCCACTTTCCCAGTCTGAGTTATCGCCATGAGCGTATGAAGGTACTGTGCTTGTGAGCCTACGTAATCCAAGAGGCTTGCTGCAAATGCTTTAGGGAGCTTTGAAGTACAGATGACAGCATTTTTAGCTGTGTGGTGCAACAGTACTCATAGTAGAAGAAAATGTATGCAAGTAACTTCTACATTTCACATATTCCTTTCTTCTAGACAGGCAGATCTTCTCTATGATCACTATAACACCTGGGTCACATTAAACCCTATTTCTATCTAAACATACACTTAAGAAGCTGCACTACTCCAACAGGTGTGTGTTTGCCCATACATAGAGATTGACTGTAAAGCCAATAGGCACCTCCTGGAATTACTGAATCAACCCAAGTGTCTGCATCACAAGCTTATAGAGAGAAGTCATTAAGACATCTGAAGAGCACAACTTTATGACAGACTTGGTCTTTCAATTTATTCTGCTCCAGTAAAGAGCTTTCTCATAACATGCTGATCTTGAAGGAAATTTCCATAACATTTTGTATTTCCTCCATTCCGTTTGCACTGACAGATAAACAGGAAGAAGTAGCAGTCCAAACACTATTTTTAACAGAAAAATTTTTAGCTACATCTCACCTCTAGTTGGAAGGTAGGGACCTCATTGTAGACTCTAACAAAAACCTCTCCCACAATAAGTTCCTTTGCATGGTCACTGAAGACAAAGTCAGACCCATAGCTCTTGTCACAATCACCCTTTAAGCAGAGATAAGCAGCACAAGCTCAGACAAAAAAATAATCTTGTAGGAAGCATAAAGCTATAATCCCATCATGAAATAGGCAATACTTGAACAGAAAAGTTAATGCTTCAGCAAGTCAGAAGCTCAGACTGAAACATAACACAAAATGAACAAGCAAAATCTTAGGGTTTTTCGTTTTCTTTTATAAACTATGGAATGAAGAAAGTGACTTTGGGGCAGACAACAACGGATACTTGTATTAACCATACAATTGCATCCCAAGAGGATATAGGAAAACACAAAACAGTTTTTTTTTTTTAACTAGTACTGGGATTTAAAGTAAAGAGTATCTTACTCTCTTAATCATGC
>NW_005054361.1:3024435-3067086 GCF_000277835.1 Geospiza fortis
GTCCCATTGTTCCAGATCAAGTAGGGGTTCTCTGTGTTACTGTTAAGCATCTTCAGAGTCTAAGAAAAGGATTTACACATTGTAACACATTTACACCAGTTTTGGATCATTATGCACAGTAATCAGCATGTTTCATGGTAATCCCATGAACAGCTAGACTAACTACACAAACAAGTTTAAAGTAGGAAACTTCCCATATTGGAAAAACATACAGGAAAAACAGTATGTGCAAGTTATGTAGTAATATACAATCTAAATTTTCTTTTTCTCTTTGTTCTGCTCTGAGACACACTTCAGATTTTCCATCCATTTTTGACAGTGAAAAGCAACTACCTGCAGTATGTCTTTACAGATGACTTCCTTGGCTCCACTTTTAAAGAGTTAAGTTTAACCCTTGCTCTCCATCATCATTATGCCCTCAAGCCTTGAACAATTAACTCTACTTTTTTGTTCCCGGATTTGTTTTGCAAATATTAGTCTATAAAGCACTGTTCCTGTCCATAGTGTTTGAGGCTGAACCGGTTTTGTTTCCCTGCAGTTACCTCAACTGCAAATAAAAATCACACTGCTGTTCTCAGTATCAATTTGGTCTAATAGAGTTCAGTGTTTTAGAAGTGACCAGCTGCTCCCTTTATAAATCACTAGAGAAAGTTTTGGCCAACAGATGCTTACCTCAGTAGGACTGACCACAGCAAGTTTTCTTGCAATGTAGGGTGTCAACATTCCAGCCAAGCTTTTCCTGATCGCTGGGTTTTCAGGAGTAGCTTGTTCGTCAGAAAGATACCCTCCAAGGCGACTCAGGGCCAGGAGACTGAGCTTAGCAAGGCTATTTGCTACCTCCTGAAAAATATGGAGACAGTTTGAGAAAACCTAGAGCTTTCTTCTGATAGCAAAAATTTACTTTTATACTGTTTGATATAGAGTAAAAGTGTCTTGCATGAAGTCCATTAGAAATCATGGGCTTTGGCAGCTTTAACAGTTGAATGCTTTAAAAAACAAAAACAACAACAACAAGAAGAAACAACTCAAAGAATACTCATCACCATGCAAAAAAATCCCTTCTAAAACTCTGTTGATGTTACTCTTCATGCTATTCAATGATTCTAACAAATATTTGAATACACTTGGTCTCTTAGTACGAGATGGCAAACAACAGCCACTGATTGTTGACAGCACCTCAGCAACATTACCTGGTGGTTTGAATCTTCACTTTTCTGAATCCCGCTCTCCTCCAGTGTATAGTCATAGTTGAAGAGGTAACCCAGTAAGTACCACAGAACTCCAGCTTGGAACAAATGTGTTTGTAGCCAGTAATCTAAGGCAAAGGAGCTAACACACTCTACTCCTAAAGCAGCTACTCGTGGTATGGTCTGGGGGGAGAAAAAAGAAGTTTGCCTTAAAGCCTGTAACCAAAGAATGCCAACTGGTTTCTGTACATAAGATTTAAAAAACCAAACTTGCTAATTCTGCAGTACTATCTAAGCAACCCAGAGACAAAACTGAAGTAGACATAATATCTGCAGCTGTAGTATTGGTAACCAACAACAAGGCTAATTAGTTAGCATCTTTCAAAAGGAAGAGTACTTGAATAGTTATTTCATATGATTAGAAAGAAGCATTGACGAACTGCTAGGAAAGCAACTCAGAAGTGCAGCAGAGATTGCCAGGAGAGTTTTTTACAGCAATACATTTGTCCTGCAGGGACTAAAGAGCACACAAGCATATACAGTCAATTACTAGAATCTGGTTTTAGTCTTCCGTTTTCACACACCCCACATGAAAAGTTAAAGACAAGCTTTCCTGTTTTAATTCAGACAAAACTAATCATTTTTATAACATGAGGCAAGTTCAAAAGAGCTAAATGGCAAGCAAACTTCTTAAATAATGTTCCCAGGGTTTATGCTGACTTTAGAGTCTATCTGCTTATGCAAGGCCTAGTTGTAGTACTTTTATCTGCTGATTTAGTACAGTAAGCCAAGCTGCCTGATGTGTCAGTTAAAAGGCAAAAGTAGCTGAATCTTTAGAGTGGCTGCAGTTTAAATCTACAGTTTAAATGGATTCAAATACAAGTCTTTAAACAAGGTAGTTGAGTTCTGTATCTCATGATTTGCTGGGATCTTACAGAAGGGTTTGACCAGGCACTGCAACTATGAGGAAAGGCCGAGAGAACTGAGTTTTTTCACCCTGGAAAAGAGAAGCTTCAAGGTGACCTAATTGGGCCCTCAAGTACCTGAAGGGAGCCTGCACAAAAGGGGGAGAGGGACTACCTACAACAGTATGGAGTGACAGGATAAGGGGAAAAGGCTTCAAACAGAGAAAGTAGGTTTAGACCAGATATTAGGAAGTATTCTTTACTGTGAGGGTGGTGAGGCACTGGAACAGGTTGCCCAGAGAAACTGTGGATGCCCCATCCCTGGCAGTGTTCAAGGCCAGGTTGGATGCAGGTCCAGGCAACCTGGTCTAGTGGAAGGTGTCCCTGCCCACGGCAGGGGAATTGGAATTAGATTAATTTAATGTCTCTTCCAACACAAACCATTCTATGATTCTGTGACTACCTTATCTGCCCAAAACCCAGAATATTCTCCTAAACATTTAACAGTTAAACACCCATTGGACAAAGGAAAGGAGCACTCACCTTGCCATAATACAGTAGTCTACAGAGGTCCTTAATTATGTTAGGCATTTCTGTAATCTTCTCTCTGCATTCCTCAAACTGAGCTGCAACACTATAACACTTACTAATGTATCCACATACCTACAAAACACAATATTTTATTGGTTCCAAGAGGAGAAAAAAATGCATATTTATAATTGTATTTTTATATGTACAACACTAGATCCATGTTTTTATTATCTATACACACACACTTGGTTTTATTATCGTATTATACATATACATACACAATGCAATCTTCTGAGAAGACCATACACTCATTTAAAGCTGCTGCTTTAAACTCACCTGTACAGACATATCATCTGGTTTGCTAGATCGAGTCAAGACTGCTACACAACGATTAAATGCTTCTTGCAATACCTGTGAGGATTGGATGATGCACAAATTCAGTCACAACAAAAAGAGGTAAAAGCCAGCAAAAACAAAACATTAGCTCATAAAGTCATTTTTAATGGCTGAAAGGAAACATTTGACAAAAATCTGCTGCTTGCATAAGTGGTTTGTAGTGCAAAATTCCTTGTAAGTGCTAGTAATAACCATTGATGCTTTAAGAGCTGACAGTCTTCTCACATGTGAGCTAACACCTCAGTCAGTGGGCAGATGACAGTAAGCTGTGTGGGAGTGTGGATCTCCTGGAAGGCAGGAAGGCTCTACAGAGGGATCTGGACAGGCTGGACCAATGGACCAAGGCCAGCTGTGTGAGGTTCAACAAGGTGAAGTGCTGGGTCTGGCACTTGGGTCACAAGAACCCCATGCAGTACTACAGGCTGGCGGCAGAGAGGCTGGAAAACTGCCTGGCAAAAAAGGACATGGGGGAGCTGCTCACCAGCCACTGAACATGAGCCAGGGTGTGCCCAGGAGGCCAATGGCATCCTGGCCTGGATCAGCCACAGCATGGCCAGCAGGACCAGCACAGTGATTGTCCCCCTGTACTCAGCGCTGGTGAGGCTACACCTTGAATGCTGTGCTCATTTTTCAGTCCCTCTCTACAAGAAAGGTATTGAGGTGCTGGAGCATGTCCAGAGAAGGCAACAGAGCTGGGGAAGTTTCTGGAGCACAAATCTGATAAGGAGGAGCTGAGGCAGTAGGGGTTGTTTAAACTTGAGAAAATAAGGCTAAGAAGAGTCCTTATCACTCTCTACAAGCACCTAAAAAGAGGCTGTAGTAAGGTGGGGATTGGTCTCTTTTCCCAAGAAACAAAAGACAGGACAAGGGGAAATGGCCTCATGTTGTGCCAGAGAAGGTTTAGATTGGATATTAGAAGAAATGTCTTCACTGAAAGGGTGGTCAAGCACTGGAACAGGCTGCCAAGGCAAGTGGCTGAGTTGCCATCCCCGAAGGTAATTAAAAAGGCATGAGGATATGATTTAGTGGAACCTGCAAAAGTTGGGATTAACAGTTGAACTCCATGATCTTCAGCATCTTTTCCAACCCACATGTTTCTAATACTGTAATATGTGCAATGAAAAGGCCTTCTGCTCAAGTGACTTGTTCACATTTATCTATTCTTTCCCATAAAAAATGTAGCAGTTTTGTAAAGGAGTAGAGAAACTTTGTATGCAGCTTGCTTATCCACAGTTCAATAGGCAAGCCTAGGTCCAGAAAAGGGCATACTCTGCAAGATGTTTCTCCTACTGTATCCAGAATATCTGAGATGTTAAGAATAACAGGTGTCTCAGGACCAAAAGTGATTCTCAATTACATCTGATTTCCCAGGCATTGAGAATCTAAGATTTCTAGCTATGGAAAAGTTAAGACTAAAAGCATGCCTTTCAACAAATTTCTTTACATTTACCTCAATTCCACTTTCTCTCCTCAGTTCTTCTGCATTTAATGCTGAACAACTGACAGTATGAAAAGCAAGTTCTGTAGCAGCAGGCAACAGTGGAGATTCTTTGGAAAACAGAAGGTCATCTGATGTTTCAATGGTAATGGTCTTTATCAGCATAGGATAGCCTGCATACTTGTAAGGTTTCAAATCTGAAAGAGGAAAAAAAGTCCAAGCTTATGTATATGCACAGTCTAAGCAATTTAAGCCACCACAAAATTATTGGTGGAAGATATATCAGACATACAAGGACTAGGAAAGGAAGCCAAACACCCAGGGAATCTGGAAGAAGACTGAGCAATCCACACAATCTAACTCCACATCACATAGAACTGCTCATGCTAGAAGCTAACAGAGCTTCACAGGAAAAACTCATTTAAGATCAAAAAGGCTTATCTCCAGCTCAGTAAGCCCCCAAGCTCAAAGCCTTCCCAATGATACTTGTCTCTCTCCAGAGAAACTCAAGTATAGCTTGGTCTCTGTCTTGGGCTAGGACTGACTAACAACAAGCCTATAAGGACCTTGTCCAGTTTGACATAACAATTTAAAGTTTTAAATTGCATTTTTTATTCCTCTAGAATACAGTAGTGCTAAAGCATAATTTCATTTTTCATATGGAGCCAACTGCAAGCCAACACATTTAAGTCTATACCAATGCTATCCCTAGCTCCACCTAACTGACAGGACCAGGACTGCACTTGAGGTTCTTAGTTCACCATTATAATGTAACACTTAAACAGCAAAACACTGTTGGCTTTGCAAGACTTGGACATGGCAGCAGCTACCAGCCTGGGACTGTAGCTGGAGCCAAGTGTAAGGGTGGTCTAGCTATCCCTCTTTCCCAACTGAGCAATGAGATAGGTTGTGTTGCAGCACACTCAGCCAAGGACTCTAACACTGGTCAGGATTCCGGCAAGAATGGCTCATTGTCAACAGCCAGATGATGTAATCTCATGTATAACCAGCATCTGGGTGACTGAGTACTAGCGAGGATTTTTCTGCATAGACAGAATTCTCTGTACAGAGGAGGATTGAAAGTAATTAGTATTGGAGCAGAGCACTTCAAAGAGCTATTCATGCTGTTTTGAATTAAGTTTTACTGCAGATTAGTTTATTTCATAGAAGAAAAAGTCCTAATTTGAAGCCCTATACCATAGCTACATAGTGCTGTGGCAAGTCAGAAACCAGATCAACAGAGCACAGACTAAAGAAGAGAGGAGATTAAAGCTGACTGAAGTGACCTCTAAATAAATGAACATAAAACACTGAGGCAGCATGCTTACCTTCCTTATGCCTGTTGAAGAGGATGCTTTGAGTTTTCAAGATCAAAATTATATTTTCTGGATCTGGCCCATCTATCACCTTGGCAGACTTTGTGCACAGAAACTCATATGCTTTATTAACTTTTTCAAACATATCCTGCCAATAAGGAGAAATACCCATAAGTGTTGTTAAGAACACTCTAAATTACTGGAGCATAGTTTAAGTGCAAGTAAAATAAAGCATTTCAGGTTACTAGCAACAGCACTAGCTTTGCTGCCTCACTGCACTTCAGGAAATACTGCAAACACTGGTTGATAGATTACTTTTCTTTTGTCTCCTGAACTCTGTCCTAGGTAAGAGACTTTAAGTCAATCATACTATGACAAAAGCAGTAAGTACAGCTGGATTATGAGAATGGGCAGAGGATGTAGTCAGTCTCTGAAACGGAGCAAGTAGCTTGTTTAGGTCCTGTGTAACTCTCTAAACAAGGCCATTTCTGAGATATGAGTCTGACCTGACTACACCAGTTTACTGTAGAAATCCTAAATCCTTGAATGGTATTAGTTAAATTATTAATCTGTAGCATTAATCTGTATTTTATCATTCGCCTAGAGTATAGCTTTTAAAAGGAAGAAAGACAATTTAACTGTGCATTTCAAAATTCTTAATATACCTAAGAGCTGAATATGTTCCCATTTTATTAACATCATAAATTTGTGCTGTACATACCCTGCCTTCTGGATTCTTGTCTGGGTGGTATTTTTGAGCCAGCCTGAAATAAGCTTTCCTGATCTTACTTTCATCATTCCTGCAATAAAACAAGTTCCATCAATTACACTTAATAACAAAAAAAACTAAAACAACCACAGCAAAACAAGTCTGGGGTTCTGAAAACAGTACTAACACTAAGTGCAATTGAGTGAAAACTACAAAGCTCCCCTATTTAATTTTTAAAATTCTGCTTCATCATCTTACACTGAATGGGGGGTAATTGTGTGGTCACAATAGGAAGAAATCTTAAAGACTGAAAGTATTTCAATACTTTCAAGGGGCTCAAAGCCCCTCAATATTTTAAATGAAGTATCCAAATGAGCTACAAGTGTTGAAAGGTAGAATTTCACCATTTGCAGTAAGTTCTTGAAGTATAAACAAACTGCTGTTGGTTCAGTTCTAGTGACCTGAAGTCAGAAACCAGTGGCAAGACAGGACACAAAAAATTCTAAGGGTATAATCACCAAGAAAAAAAGGCATCATGGGGGAGGGAGAAGGATTATTACAGAAAAAAGCTCCTTTGAACATATTCAAGTTCTGCTATATTCTTTGCTCACTGTGGTTAAAGTTCGTCCTTTAAAAGAGCAAAGCTCAGAGCATTCTTTTCCCCATTCTCAGTTTACCTAAACACTTTTTAACAATTATTTTCTCAAACATTGGAACTGTACTTTCAAGCTTTCTTTCTTTTTAGCAAAGCAGTCCTCCACTGTGAAAGAAGCAGGTGCTACACGTGACTGAGCTGGTACCACTAACTCATTCCATGTACCAAGATAAGAAACTTCAGTTTATTCAGTGCATGGAGTTTTATATAAAGTATTTATACAACTTGAAATCCTGAAGACAACTTACTGGCCTTGTCCTCTGGGTAGGTTAAGAACTTCATAGGCATCATCTATTGACATAGTAGGTGGCTTCTTCTCCACTTCCTTCTTCCAAGCTTCCAGGGTGTCTTTCAACAGTTTAACCTCAAGAATTACAATTTATTAGTGTTTCATTTATGGTGACACCAGTATACATAATTTTTAATAAAATGCTGCTTTACTAATGAATCCTGTATTTTATTCAAGATAAAAGCACCTTGAGATTAAAATTACTATGTAAGAGTCAAATTTGAAGATGGAGAATCACTTAAATAAGACACAGTTCAAATCATGATACTATAGAAACTGAAAAGCTGCATGAATAAATAAAGCTGCTTAGACAGATCTAGTCCATAGACTTGTACCAAAAATATCTCTTCAGTTAATGTACTGACATGTTAGCTTGGTTTCTTTTGCAGCGTGGACAAATAAGAACCCCAAAGTCACGATTTCCATTCCCTCTCCCCGCTCCCAAAATAAGATTCACTGGAACATTCTCTGAAATTGCTTGGATGCTTGATTTTGCTATTTAAGTAGTCACCACAAGAAGGATACACTTATGAGATTGCTATGTAGAAAGAACACTATGCTGTTTTGAGATAAAGTAGGGTTTAATGTATTTACTTGTGGACCAAAATTCACAATAAAGGAGTTACTTGCAACAAACCTAGCACTTGATTTTGTTAATATTTTAGGGCTTTTCATTAACTTTCAGGACTGGAAGATCAAGAACTAAATGAACCCTAAAATACTTCTTACTTACTGGATCTTTAATTGGCCAGTCTGGAAATCTGAGCGTATCACAAAGGTGCTTGAGGTAATAAATGTTACAGAACAGCTCATTTTCCAGTTGGGGATAGTTGATAACAGGGATGGGACAGTATTGGTAGAGGGCTCTTGTATTGCTTTGAAGACGAGGAGTGAAGTCAGCAAGATGAGCAGCAATCTTCTCAATCATTAGACGCCTAAAAGTGACAAAGTTTAGTTTAACACTTGCCCAGCAGTCCTCAATCCTCACTCACTGCACAAGCATGTTCAATGATTTCCTCTGAAAAGGTTTTCCTTAGAAGTTTCCCACATTTCAGTAGGGATTTAGAATAGGAGTCTGTCCTATTCTCTTAGAGCACTATTTAAACACCATGAAAATTAGTGTATTAAATCAATTAAAAGTGATATTTTCCTTTTCTCAACACCTCTTTACTTTCTGGAAGACCCTAATATGTACTGGAATATTAGAGGTATATCACATAGATAAGTGCTGATAATAAAAAAGTACATATAAATGAGTAAGTATAAAGCACTTCACCAAGTCTCCACTCACAAAAGTAACTTAAGACATTCAGGGAAATATTCCCCTTCCCACTGCCAATTCTGCTCTCCCCTGACCTGGTTATTTTTGGTTGAAGCAGAGCGCAATGCAGGACACTGCCCTTGCAGAAGGCAAACAAGAGGAAGCCATGGAATCCAGGTATTTTCAGCCTTCTTTAAGAACATCAAATATCTCTTCAAGATAACCTGTAGTTCAGATTTATTTGTCCCTCTGACAGAAAACAGTTACCTCATTTCATTGCTCCAAATTGCTTCCGGAGTGTCAAATTCTCCAAGGAATATCTCAGAAAATTTTTCTGGTTCATAGTTTTCTAAATAACACACCATTGCTTCAGGAAGAATATGTCCAAGTATACTTCTTTGAACTATATCTTGACTTTTTGTCTACAGAAGAGATCACATGGTCATCTCAAAGATAATTGAATTCTGTCTTGCTTAATAATTTGAGACCTAAAAACTTTCCCCCTTTTCCCTTATAGTAGATAAATTCCAGTTAAAACATCTACAGGTAGGCTGCAAAACCATTTGGAAACAGAGGTAGTTACTGTTGCAATTTACTCACTTCTTCAGACTTGAAAGCTTGTTTTGTATGTGTGTATTTCAAAAACCTAGAAGAGAAACAGCAGTTATCTTCTTTTTGTTTGATACGTAGGTACTCTTGAATAGTAGCAGACCAACACAGTCCAGCTGGCAGGTATTACACATTTACTTTGAGATAAAAGAGTAACTGCAACAGTTGTATGAATTTATGTACTAAGTTCATTAAAACCTTGGGAACTCCACCAAGCTACGCACTCCTGTGTTATAAATCTTGCCTCATGTTCATAATTTCCGTTTGAAACTCTTACTCCTGAAAGCTGGTTTTTTATACACACAAAAAAAGATGCTGATAGAGACGCAGACAACCTCTGCCCTGTTAGATCGTCACTGCAGGGATGACACAGGATTATTTTAGACTAAGTGCTGACAGTTCTATTACACCAGAGTCATCATGGAAGCATGCAATCATTGCCCAATGCATTTCACTGTCCAAGAGACTTAAAAAGCTGTCCTACAACTCCAGTTATGAACTACTGCATTTAGAAGGAAAGTACTGACAAGAATGGCAGTAGCTACCTAAATATGCAGTGCATTATCCAGCAGTACAGACTGTTTTAACTGTTTTAGGCTTCAATATTGAAAGAGGCTATTATATTTTTTAAACTCTTTCAATAACTGTCTAGTATCAAAAACAACATCAGCATATATGTGTAGCCTGTCTTACTACTTTTTAGTGCTTGTAAATCGCTTATTCTACAGTAAGGCATGCCTAGTTGTACTGTTAGAACTGTATCTTCAGACACATTCTCATTCCCTCTCTGGAAGGATAAGAAATTAACTTTTTAGTGAATTTCTAAATTTAGATCATGTGGAGGCAATTCTTCTAGAAGAAGAATTTCATGCTCGTTACAGCAAGCCACACTCTCCAGAGCATGCAGAGATGTAGGACAGCAGTCCTGAGCATGAGTAGTCAAGAGGCGCTTTTGGCTACTCTTTTTCCTCACCTTGCAATAGGAAGTACATTGGAACCTGTGTACATCATGATGAAGAAGAATACTCCACTCAGATAAAAACGAGGTAACTGAGGGTTGTCTTGCATGACATGAGAGAGCAATACAGCAACTTTTTCCACCAGGATAGGATCAAAAGTCAGTAATAGCTGAAACCAAACACAAGCATTTATATCAGCTGCAAGTAATCTAACCAAAATTGAAGTTTTAACTAATTATTGGGGCAACCCAGAAATTTATAGGTATTACAGTTAAAGAATACTTCAGCTTAAAAACAAGTGTCAATCAAAAAACATTCAAAGTTGAAAGGGACCTCCGGGGATCATCTCGTTAAACCCCTCTGCTAGAAGTGTGATCTTCTAGACCTGGTTGATAAAGACCATGTCCAGCTGGCTTTTCAGTTTCTCCATGGCTGAAAAGCACAAAATTTGCGACAACACCCTATGAAACGAACAACTGCTTAGTCAGGAACCTGCACAATGTTACAATTGTTCTTTGATGCATTTACCTCATCTGAAGTATTCACATGAGGAAGACAGAGCAAGTGAAACTTTCACTCATTCAGGTACATTTTTGAAGAGTTACTTACCTGAGTGATATGAGGAAGGCAAGTACTATCTGACAACAGCCTTTTCACTCTAGGCAGAGGTCTTATAATAGCATTATCTTGATCCCTAAAAAAATCAAGTAGTCAGCAGTAAGCACACTTGTGCCTTTTCTCTTTCAAGAATGAACAATTTTATTAAGCATAAGTATTAGACTATTGAAGCCATATTCTTTGTCTTTTTTTTTGTTGACTTCAAAGTTTGTTATTAGACTTGTGTGGTTTAGTGTCCTGCATTAAAGCAGTTTTGTTTAAGTTAAACAAGAGCCTGCCTATAGCATTAGAAATGCACATAGCTTGTGCATTCATTCTTGCAGTTCCTTTCACAATATTAGTATTGTCTCATTTACAAACTCTCTATTTGCCCACAGAATTAATTACTACCATGTAAAAGGCTCTTTAATAGAGTTCCTTAATGAACTACTTCCTAAGAAAAGCTTTAAGACAGGATTTATTAATTCATACATCTGCCAGATAAAGTTAACCCCTTCTGCTGAAAATCACTGCTTACCTGCTGGGAAAATATCCACACATGGTGATGAGCATGTTGAGGACAAGTGTGGCAAGGTCAGTCTCATTCAACACAGGCTGCCCACTGGCAAGCAAGCACCACTTCAGCTGAGGGATGACCTGTAAGGGTCGCCAGCCATCCATACCCTGAGCCCAGCAACGAGTTTTTGAAGTCACCTTCCCATTGTTCCATAGTTCCTGCATCTATTGCAAGGTTAGAGATGAATTTAGTTTATTCAGCATTCAGAGCCACCTTTGCTCCTGAACACTCACATTCATGACAAGCTTTTAACTGCTATATGGTACACTACTATAGTTACATGAAATTTCAATGTGTTCACAACTCTGTCATGGAATCACGAAGAAGAAAGTGTTGATTATGTTGAAACTAACTGAGGCATGGAGGGGTAGGCAGTCTTACCAAAAAGGCTGCAGTTCTTGGCATTACATCAAGTCTCTTATCTAGCTTTAATCCTTATTTAAAGAGTTACTTGGAGAACATTCTTTAGCATTGTTTATGGTCCCTCTCACTGTTTGACACACACCCAGTCACCGAACAAAAATAATTTGTCAAGTTGTGAGTCCGAAGCTGACAGGTACCTCTTGAAAGCTGTAAGGACCACTCCTTTCTTTGTCAGCATTGCCAAAGTACCATTCTTTCTCACTCTCCCTCTTCGCATCAGGTGCTGCCTCAATCACGTTGCTCTGGAAGTGGATATTTACAAGAACAGCTTTAGCTTCACAGTGCAAATATCACATTTCTACAGGAAATGTGAAAAGTACATTGATTTCTTTAAGAATTGTCCCTTTCACAGAGCAACATATGAGTAGTAAGAAACAAAGGCCCCGTACCTGTAAAGGGACTGTAGCTCTGCTCGTGTGAAGATGTGCCAGAGTAAGAAGATCTACAAGGATTCTGATACCATTTGAATCCATAAGGTCCTTCACATTTCTCTGTAAACAAATGAAATGAGTTACCAAAAGCATTTTCTAGATAAGCATTGCTGCAATTAAGCATTGCAGAGTTTTATTCAAGTAAGAAGTGACCACAAAAAAAGTCAAATCATTCTCTAAAGTGACTGGATTTGGTGCAATCACCACAATATCTACACGTTTCCTTCAGCCTTCTCACTAGTAAATAACAGCTATCAGATTCCAGAAAGCTGTATCAAACATTGTTCTAAAACTTCCTCAGTACTTGAATTTTGGTTCAACTTAACCCTGAAAGACTACTTCAGACTATTTTATACAGTCAAAAGGCTGATAAACTGTTGTTAAATGTACACGGCCACCTTACCTTATTGAGGATCAGCTTGTTGAGGAACAGGATCAATCTGTCCCGCTCAAGCCTGTCAGTGCACTGTTTTAGCAGAAAAGAACAACTTAGTATTTCATAGTACATACTGGAAGTTCTTTTCAAAAGCCAGCATAGTTGCAGCTGCAAAGCCCCGTATTTTTTTTTCATGCCCAGAAAAACTGATGACTATTAAATGTTAAGTTTCATGCACAGCTAATAAAGGTAGTTTTCTGCCACTAAGAGCAAAGGCCTTGTTGCCCTCCAACACTGATGTTGCCCTGGATCAAATCCACTATTCTGCCAAGTCCACTGTTCTATCAGGACTATGTTTGGATTCCCAGTGAACCACATGAAACAAGCACAAGAGAAAAAGAGAATGCTTTTAGCCAGCAGACAGAGAGGGTCTTTGATATTTCATCCCTGGTGAGATTATCAAGGCTTAAGGCAAAATAACAAGGGACCACCCTGGTTCAGTTTCACTTTCAACAGCCAAAACTCATGCTGATGCAAGGAAAGAACTCCTTCAGACTGCATGGAAATTTATTTTTGCAAGCTGAATCAGTTGTCAGACATAACTTAACAGACACTTAATAGGCAAAGCAGCTACTACTACAAATCTAATCCACCACATGCGCTCATCTAAAGCTATTATTTCATTAGGTCTGGGGCTATGACTCAAAGTCACTACTCTGAAATAATGCGATATAGAATAAGATTCTCCTCTCATAAAGCTTCTGCATTTTTCAAAAGCAAGCTGAAGTTACATCTGCATTTTGTTGGCCTTAAAGAGACTAGTTTGAAATATCTCTAGGATCAGCAGGTTTTTTAGTTAAACTTTAATGAAACTGAAACAAAGGGAGATTCTAAGAACAGCTGTTGACAGCATGGAAAAAAGTATTCACAAGCTGCAAACCCAAAACCTGGGTTTCACAGTAACTTGAAGGATCTGAACATATGTTGGACTAGCAGTATGTTAACTAATATATCCAGTAATTTAACATAATTCTTACCCTTTCCAACATTCCAACAATGTACTTAGTATCAGAAAATGGTCCTATTTCTTCATGACACCTTCCATAAACAATGGCCAATGCTTGCAGACATAAGCATTTCATATTCACTTTTGGGGTAAGCAAGAAGCGATGGTAGAGTTCATTAAAGAATTCATATCTAAAAAAGAAAAGAGATTTTAGAAAAGAAAACAAACACAGACCTTAGGAATGAGATAAGGTTTTAATAATGTCTCACGATCTTTTGATTGCTCCACTCTCTTCAGTTTCATCTTCTTCCAGCAGCAATCTTAGATAATAATCCCCTATTTTTATTTCCTCAGAAAGGCACTCATATTTTACCTGTAACACAGAAGACCTTACTTAACAGCATATATTGTTTCTCCTTCTCTAAGTTTTTGCTCGCATAACCATACTGAGCTCGACTGCATCTAAAAACTCAACAAGGTTAGCAACCTCTCCTAAGCTGTAGGAAAACTGAAATCTGTAGGTTTTCTGTTAAAGAAACACACATCCACAGAATAAAAGTCACTGGCTATTGCTGCCCCCCTGAATAAATGAAGCTTCTCATCATACTGAAATCTCCATTTCCAGCTTTAACTAACTTGTTTTTAATACCAGCTGGTTTTATTAACTAAACTTGGATAACACATGATGCATTCAGTGACTCAAGTTTGGTAAGTACTTATTCCACTGCAAGGTATTTCACTTAATGTTACTGCAAGTATGAAATACAAGCATGACCTAATTACTAGTTATACTTGCTATTGTGCTGGATAATAAAAGCCTAGAGGTATCAGTTCACAAAACAAGAAGCTGAAGTAAAATTGCACAATAAAAGCCATCATTAACTTCAGAGCAACTACATTAAATTTAACAAATGCCTCAATGTTCAGTGGTAACAAGAATTTGGAAGCACTTCAGTTAGAGGTACTTCTAACATACAACAAAAGCCACTCTACAGTGGTTTTTCTTATCTATAGTTTGCAGATTAGTGTCATGAGGCACAACGTTATCTACAGATTTGATCACAGCATTACATATAATGATATCCCACCAACTGGTATGCTTTCAGAGGAGTATCAAGCCACCATCCTCCTTGGCAAAGTGACAGGTTTTACAGTTGATAGAAAAGCCTCTGTCACCACTATCTAGTTCAAATACTCACAGCATAGTCCAATAACATCTTCACTACTATTTAAAAGCAAATCTGTGAGACAGCAGCTGTTTAATCCAGTCCCAAAGTATCCTGGCTTGTAGCTGCAAGAATGCTACTGCTACATTCCAGCAGCATAAAGCCACATAGGAGCATAGGGTACATGGGGGAAGTCTGTATTACTAAATTTCAAATCTTTACTTCTGGTTCTGTCCCAGTTTGCAGTGCTAAAAAGTTAGGATAGCAGACACTGACACCCAGAAGTCCTGATCTATACCTGAAGGAAGCTTTGAAACACAAATGACAGTGCAAGAAATATGAATCTAAACCCAGTCTTAGCTATTTCCTGTATCAATGTAAGAAGCAACCTGTAGTTGTGTGACAGGGATAAACTGCATACATAAAACTGCTCTCTCATAAAAGATTAGCCTGGTGTCTTGCAGTTCTTCCTAATTTGCAGAGCAGCCAGCTGAGAAATTCGCCAAACCAAGTTTGTTCTCATTTCACTAACAGTTCTCAGCTCAAATTTCACTAGAAAGCCATACTCTAACAAGGAGGGCAATGGGAATATCTAAGGAATATCTTGTAGCTGAATTTAAGGGTGGCCTTGCTTTGCTTAAGCGTTACACATTAATTAGAACCACATTGTTGTGTGGAACCACAACACTACCAGAGATAAGAGCATAGTACAGGAAGTGTTTATTAGCACATTACTTAAAAACATCTTGCAAGATGTTTTGAGAAAGCCAATCAGGACCATACTGCTATAATTTACAATGCAGTGTGTTTTAGCCCTATAACCTATTCATGATTTGGCAAGCCAGTATTTAACAGACACAGGATTACTGAAATATGAAGGAAATAAAGACAAACTTGTTATCAGGAAGAAGTGACTTCTGAAACTACCCAAAACAATTCTGATAGAACACACTCAAAAACAAGTTTGACTTATCTCGACAACAGTGCAAGGACTATCTATTAATGCAAGAATACACCACGGATTCTGATAAATGTTTAATCTCTACAGCATCATTTGTTAGATTAAAGAAGCTTCTGTTTTGCCCAGTGACACTGGATAGTGACACTGCCCAGTACCTGTTCACTGATTCAAGACTTAGGAGCCGATTCCATAACCCCCCAAAAAATCTAGCTTGCAGTCAAGATCATCAACACAAGATTCACTTGTAGAATAAGAGACAGAAGTGACATTTCAAGTGATACTTTACAGATGCAGTTTGTCCTATGGCAGGTCATTTACCTCAAACTCCTGGTGGTTCCATGAGATAACATTAGCACTACCAAGTTCTCTGTCAATATTAAATGCTCTCATCTCAGACTCAAGAGTATCTCTCAGTTCTTCCCGTGTTTTGAAGTTCCAAATCAAATTTGATCTAGCATGATCCTGAACAAATCTAAGAAAGAAGTTACATAGTTTAAACCCCTCAAAATATTATCTGAAAAACAGACAAGATTCAGCTGGCAAACTAGGAGAGACTGTTAGCATTAACACACCTTAATTAGAAGGCAGAGAGCAGTGGTATCCAGTTGGTACAGCAATTACAGTTGCTCACTTGTATCCTGTTTTGATAGCCGTGGAGGCTAGCCTAGGCTAAAGCATGCCTGCGTCATCCCTTAGGGCTCAGTTTGCCATCTGCATGTAGCTGATGACCAGGAGACATGCAAGCAATTCACTCTAAGCTAGTAAGGGCTACAGGTAAACAATCCAGAGCAGCAGACATGCACATACCAGCTGTGTTTTAAACCAATAACAACATAAAAAAGTAGCTTATGCAGTAAAATAGAAGTTGATGTCTTAAATGTCACAAAACAGTCAGTGGAAATTCTTTAGTAGCAGTTACCAACACAGCCTTTGGATACAAAGACTGAGAATGGACTTTAATACCAAAGGTTTAGGAGCACACAGGTCTTCCTTTCATGAAACTGTATTTGACATTTAGAAACAAGCAGTTAGGTTTATGGAATTTCCCCAAGCTTGCTTACATCGTTTGATAGCCAAGCCAAGCTTTATTAGTCTAACACAATGGCTCTAGCCAAAGTCATGTATTTTTTTCAGATGGAAGCCCCTCCCTTGTAAATTTTGACAGCTGTAAGAACTCACAGGTAAGCAAGCTGCATTTAGGACCTGTGGCACTATTTGAAATCCAGTATGCATGTGTTTTCTCTTGCCCTGCTTTAAGCTCATGTTTGTTCCAGTTCAAGTTGCAACATCTTGAGTAGCTTACAGGTACCATCAAACTACAATACTTTCCAGTGCTACTTCACTTGGCCTTCAGTACCATGCAGATTTGCACCTGCAGTTTGTTATTTACTCTTCCTTTTGGTTAAAGGGAAAAAATTATGTAGTTTGATATTTCAGAATCTTTCTAAATTCCTCCTTTGCCTAAACACAAGCAAAATCCTTAAGTATAGCTTAGGGGGTTTTCAGTAAGTAGCTGTTACAAAACACTTGCACTGTTTCAAGGCAGGCAGAAATTCCAAGTCACAGAAACTCAGAAGATATTAACAAAAATATCCAGCCAGATAAAAACCTGTATTAACTTTAGTATTTTCACCTGTAATAAAAGAGATCCCAGTTTGCTTCTATTTTTATCCTTTGGCGCCGTTTCCTTAATATCACTGGTTTTTGAATCATGTTCTGCAAAATAACCAAATTTCATGAGTCAGTAGAGGCAGATGTCTCCCATTTTTCCCCTTTTAAAATAAAATGCTATATTTTTTACACTCCTTCAAAAACCATACTAAGTTAAGCCTCATTATTAATGTCTCCTTTTCTAGTGAGTAGTAGCCACAGACTTTCACAAGTGTTATTTGCACCAAGTTAAATCATGCCAGAGAAACTTTCAGCTGTTTGACACATCATTTGTTTAGAAGCAAGTTATTCCTGAGAAAAGCTTAATTCCCACCACCATAGGTATTCATCAACTCCAAAGCTGATGGATGTGAAAACTCACATGAAAAATGTTTTGCCCTTCAAAGGAAAGAACTAGAGGAAGTCACAAAAATAAAACCAAGCCTGACTTGGTCACTGAAAGATTCCCTATTTTGATGAAGCATGAAATCACTGTTATCATCTACATGAGGTATCACATGCAAGCAGAAGTCTGAGCAACAGAGTCCACACAAGTGACAAGAGATATACAGACTCACCATATTGTTTCTGTCCTGATTATGAAGAAAAATTGGAAGAAAAAGAAAAATACATTTAACACCCCAGAGTCACTGAAGTAATTTAAAGCGGTAACCCCAAACTTGCTACTACATCTTCCAAGTTACACTTGCACACATTTGCTGTGAAATGATACAGCTCAGAACTCCACACAGAAAAATGACTCTTTAAACTCAGTATCTAGACAAGTTGTTTAAAATGCAATTTGACCTTCCACTGTTTTTCACATTTTTTCATTTCTCCTGTTTTGAACCTAATTCACCATTATTTCACAAATATTACTGTCAAACTTCTGCACCACATTCTACATCAAACCTGAGTTAGATTTTCGTAAATGAAAAATTATTGCTATATCACAACAAGTACAAAGACAGGCATTTTCAATACTCTGCATTGTGCTTTTCATCCTTCTTTGCATGCACAACAGACTGTTTCACTTCCAGAATGCATAAAAACAAGCTTAGTCAATATAGTAAAGAAAGTTAAGGGAAACACCTTGTAATCAAAAGAGTTTGTCATTTCGAACATGGCAATTAAACTAAAAGAAAAAGGAGACCAACACACTCAAGCAACACTTAAGCTCTCCTCTTACAATATCAGACCAAAACAGATATTTATGACTTCAGTCTTAATCACTGACCTTAGGTACAGTCTTGTGTTGCCCTTTAAGCACTGAGATACCTATATTCAAGTGAATCCTAAGGTGATGTCCATGGCAGGGGAAATAGGACTAGATGATGCCTAAGGTCCCTTCCAACCCAGGTTATTCTATGATTCTTCAAGAAGGTTCCATAGCTAAAATATCACTGGTGTGAAGTACATAATTTTGAATGCAAAGCATATTCCATTTCTTTTAAATATACCTCAAAAACTGGTTTTGCCACATTTCAAGGAATTTTCTCCCATATAATCATCTTACAAGAAATGCATACAAGCTGCACTGCAGTTTGATACAGTTGGCTAAAGCCTAATACATATGCTGAAGGAATTAATTTGCCTGATTTACATTCTCCCTGGATCCTGTTTCTAACCCAAGAATAGTAAGCGCTAAAGAGTTTGCTAAAAGGAAGGAGAACTCTCAAATCACAACACTTCTCTACTATTTCAGTGTGTGTTCTGACACTCAATTGTGACTTAGTCAAGTTACTCTAACAAAGACTTTTAAATACTTTTACCTCTTTTTGAGCTATGCCCATTCGATCTCTCCAGTGCATCAAGACTAGATCCACCTTCTCTTTGGCAAATTTTTCAACTTCTTTTGCAGCTTTTCCAGCCAGTCTCTGCCACTCTGGTACTTTATTGAACTTGCCATACTGATCCTGCAGAATAAAACCAATTACTTAGTTGTGGGTTATCTTTGCTGCAGGTCAATGCAGCAGTCAAGTGTCTGTATTACAAAAGTCAATAAGACAATATATCTATATAATGGAATAGGAAAGACAACTACAATTACTTACAGTTGCGATTTTTAAGTTATCTCTAACATGCATTCTATCAGCATCTTTTTCAGGAACGGGATCAGCACTGTCAAGGTATGCCAGCAAACCTGGTGGCTAAAAACATTTAAAACCAGTATAAACACACACGTGGCTAATTAACAGAAACCAACACTTCAGGTAATAACACAATTTCTTTAAATCAGGGATTTCAATTTATATTCTATTCTAAAGTAGGTATGTAAAGTTCCAGCTTTTTTTTTTTGCTGTGAGTAGTAAAATGCCACCATCTCAGCAGAATTGCTTAACAGAGACTTATTATTGGCTTCAGTGCAGCAGAACTCTTGGCTATATCCCATTTCTTAAAGCAGCACTTAATGCACCTAAAGAATGCAGGAAGAAAAGAGTTGATCCCAGGGCAATACTGAGAGAGATGAGTAATACTAGAATCCATCCATATCCTCTGATATGGACTAAATGTTACATGTGACATTAGAGATGAGACAGTCTTTTTTGACTAAGCTTTCCATAAGATAGTGTTCAAGATGAGGACAGCTTGCTCTGCCAAAAATGAAGGAACTGCTATTTTGAAAGTAAAAGCTAGTAATTTAACAGATAGGATAATTTCTTACAACACTATTTATTGAACTAACTTCACTGAAGTAACTTAAGCAAGAAGCATTCAGGAGGCTGTAAGGGTGAAAACATATGAACGATCAGCATATGAACTAACAACATATAGATTTAACCAAGTTACAAGTAAACAAAGTTGGACAGGCAAGGCATGAAAGCATGGACAGAACTCCTGATACCTTAGCTTCTTATTGGCAGAAGAAAGCATTAGAGACACGCTTACAGCATGTCCCCCCCTTAAATCAAGTAAAAGAAGACACCTTATTTTAAAGTTTTTTGTCAAAGTATCTTAAAAAGTGTCAAGAAAGTAACAAAATTTTTAGAGTATGAGACACTTTGAACCTCATCAATATCCTTTAATTAGCAGATGCCAGACTGCTGATCTCCCAGGCAAGACCTTCCCCTTGAAGGGAAAAGGGAATATGTTTACTACATAGACTGTCCCAACTTTGATACTGCAAGCTTTCATATTTTATTTTTTTGCTACTCCATATTTTGTTTTTACTTACCAAAATACGTTTCAACAAATTCATAGCAGTTTTGTTCTCAGCTGTCCAGAGGCCAACCAAATGTCTACTTAACTGCCTGAAAAAGCCATTGAAATTAACAAACTGCAAGTTAGTACTTTAAACAGACTTTTAAACCACTAAACTGTCACTCTTACCATGCTGATGAAATGAAGATGAGCAAGAGCTTCGTGCTCTTGAGTGAGTACGAGCACAAAGCATTACATTGTTCAAGGATATGCTTAGCATGCTTTAAAGTGTTGCCTCTAAGAAGTTCCAGTGAAGTTAGTGGAACAGCAGCAGCACATGCTTTTTGATCTAGACCTCAAAGAACACTTGAGCAATAGAGCAGAAACATCTAATAACCAAGTGTAAGTTTATCCAGCCAACCTTAACTTACAGCTAAACTTAAGAGGCTAGAAGCCATCAAGAACATGGTCTACTTGAAATTCTTAATACCAGTTATTGACTAGAAAATCCTTTCTGGGAGCCTGCCTTCTATGCCAACTGATGCTTTCTGCCAACATTTGTCACTAGGATTCTACTGCACTGAACTGAAGCATTGCTACAAGCACATTGTAAGTAGTAGCACCAAACAGAACTAGCATGACAGATGGTTTCATACCCGCTGTCTCCTGGATGACACACAGCGGCAACAAGCTCCACTTGTCCCTACATTCCTTAGCAACTCTAACCACTTAAGCAATTCACAGCTAAAGCTTCTATAATCTTGTATTTGGGTGGAATTAACTGAATCATCACTCATCCTCCACAGCATACTCTCAGAGATCACAAGTTCTACTAACTGTTGTTTCAGGGAATAACTTCTGTGAGGAAACTTCTCTCTCAGATAGGGTGGGTGATCCTAACTGCATGCAAGATGTCTGAGATGTGCACATCCATTTTTATACAGTTGTACAGTATAAGTTGAAACTTTTTACAAGTTCCAAACATTCTACTCGCCTTTTCTTTCCATGAATTAAAAGAAATAAAAATCAAAACTTCAGCCATTAAAAAGTAACCAACCCAAACCCACTTTAACAAAAAAATAATCAAGGGTTTATTAAGTTGCTGCAATCTCAGCTGAAGCTTGTCCTACTAAAACATACCAGCTGCTAAAGAAAATATTCTCCTGAAGAACTGCAGCTTTTCTTCCTTGACCTCCCAATGTTTGCTAGGCCATTACTTAGATTTTTTTTTAAACATGATATATCAAGTGAGATGGACATACCTATTTGTAAGCATCCTCTGATCTGTGCTTATTGTAAACATAGCAGTGTGCAAGTGACGAGGTAAGGCACCTTCACTGAGGGCAAGATCTTGCATTTTGGTAGCAATCTCTTTGTCTCCTTCCTTTGGAAATAGGGCAAGATGATTACTAAGGAAAGAATCTTAGTTAAGCTGCTTTTATCTCAGTCTAAATTTCCAAGGCCTTCTTGACCATCAATTATACCAACTAATATTCAAAAACCAGAAGCTAGAGTATGATAGGTTTTAAGTGAAAGTTCTCAACAGCAACTGTTCAATGCTGTAGTAAAGCTATGGACCAGATAACTGGTAGTTACATCTATGAGGACAGTAACTGAAGAGGGCAGGATGCCTGTCTCCCATCATACATCAGGAGGTTGTAGTAGCAGAAACAATTTCACACTGCAATTATAAATTAGGATTAAACAGAGAATGGCAGCCACACATAATTGCTTGTTGCTTGACTTTTGCCGACAGTAACCACTTAAGATTAACGGCTGCTGTTCAGTTTAGACAGCTACATGGGTAAGACTGCCACTCAATCAAGACACATTAGTTGCAATGAATAAGAAAAAGCTTTTGCAGCACTTTTACTCATCTAAATTACAGGACTTTTATTAAACAACATAGTAACTTTCAACTAACATTATCAGGTGCATTGATGGAAACGTGAAGATTTGGAATACCTCTATTTCAAGTGTTCATTCACTTCCATTCCAAGAAAGTACTAGATGGATTTCAGATGCATAAGCCATTGTGATACAATGAGGCACTAACTTAAGCCCTGAATTTCAACCCAGGAAATGTCAAGAGTCAGTTAGCAAGGTCACCCTGCAACAATCATGAGCAACCCTTGAAAAGTATGGACTTGGCCCATACATTATGTGGTATGGAAACTCAAAGCCAAAGCAAGAAGGGAGGCTGACATCACTAGCCTGCTCTGGGACACTACTGCTTACTAATCCCAGTCGCATTCCATCTAGCAATGCATCCCAGGAAATAGGACCTTTCCTCCTTGAAGTACCCTCCAACATGCAGAAGTCTGGCGGCTCTGAGGTATGTGGCTGAGCTACGTACAACATTTACAGCCAAATTTTGACTGCAGTATGAAGACATGCAAGGCACTACCTAATGTCCCAACTCACATGCTTTCCAAACCCCCAAGTGTAAGACAAAGCAAGTTGCTATATTAAACCACTCACAATTAAGCAGGTGCTCTGTTCCTCACTTCCAGCTTCCCCCTCCCCGCTCCCCACTTTGAGAAGCTAATATAACAAACTTCTCTTGGTAAGCAATTGCACTTCCAAAATAGACAATACATATTTTGCATGCTATCCCAGCTAGCATTGATAAAATCTCACCTCTATTATTGCCTTCATCACCAAACCTGCTCCTTTCACAATTGCCATGGAAGGGTGCTAGAACAGAATGTTTACAAAAAAATTATCTAAGTGCAAAAACTGAAGATTAGGTCATCTGTGATTCAGTTTCCTTAACTAATGTACACAGCTGTTCTACCTCCAATTCACTTAGGTGAAAGCTACCCTTAAGAAGAGTTCCTACCCTATATCTTTGAACAAGCATCTCTCATGCAATACCCAGACAGAATTCCTGGCACTGAGCAGCAGTATATACCAGAGAAGCTGACACTAATCAAAAGCAGAAGAAAATACTATTTTTACAATAAGAAGGCATTAACATTTTAGCTAAAAATGCTACAATCCTTACAAGTTTACTACTGAAGAGGATGTTACTCTTGTTTTCCGACTCTTAACTCTCATTTACTGAGAAAAAAACAAAAAGGCAGAAAAGTTGCCAATCAGGGGAAGATCTGTGTATCTATTAAATCTATCCTAAAGTCCAAGTGGTATTTTACTGTATTTCTGGAAACAGGTCCTAGGCAGTCTATTCTACAATGATTTGGCATATCATTCACTATAGAATAATCACCTCAATCTGATATCTGAAGGCAAAATAATAAGCTACTAAAACATTCACCAAGATAGAAAAGATTTAGGCACATTAATCAGCTGAAGCCAAATCCATCTTTCAGTAAAACAAGACAAATTTCATGTTCACTGATTACCTGAAGCCTCTAATAATAGTGAAAAGTAAATCTTACCTGAAAGAGCTTAAATAGTGTTCTTCCATTAGATGCCACCATTTCCAACAACATGTCAAACTGCTGCCCCTCAGTAGTCTCACTATATGGAGCACATAGGGCAAATGTCAGGAAGTCCAGAAGTGAACTAATTACTAGGGCACCTGTCCCATGATCCTGAAATTAGGAAGACAGGTATGTAACTCAGATATAGTGGTCCGAGAGTATTCATGATGCTGAAGGTGCTCTTGCCTGTCATAGCATTAAAACAGTCTGTAAAGAAACCTATGGGTTTAAAATATTCCATTACTCTGAGTATGGCACTACCCTGGTAAATAATTGGTTTTTAAAGCATATTAGAGACTCAAAATACTTTTATCTAGTTTAATCCCACAAATTCGAGTTTACACTATTCTTTTACTTAAAAGAAACATCCAGTTTTCACATTAAACATGCAAACATTTGTTGCAGGACATTCAAAATCTGTGGTATTGACAGCTATGTCCTAACCTGTCAAGATCCAATCTTAATTAGAACAAACTTCAGTGCCAGAAAAAGCTGTATTTTCAATTGTAGGTGCAAATACATTCAAAGATAAATCTCACCATGATAAAAGCATTTTCATTGAAATTAGGAAAGGCACTTAAAGAAGTTTAAATCTGTTTCCAAAATTTGACTTACCACATGGGAATTGAATTTCTCTAGTAGATTTTCTAGAAACTTCTTTGAAGAAAGAAGGGAAGCTTTGTTCAACTGCTCCTGCCTCAAGTCATAGTCATCATGCATGGGCTATAAAAAAAAGAAGTATTCACTACACAGGAACATTTCAACCCTCAGTTCTTAACAGCTGTAATCCAAAAGCCACTCTCTCTACACACAAAAAGTTCAGTTCAGTTCAAGTTCAGCAAGAAATCACTGTAAAACAAGTCATTCCATGTCTGAACACACTGCAAGTTGAATGGCAGTCCCGATTTCAACATCTTTCAGTAGCCTGAAGTTCACATATTCCAAAGTGAAAGAAACTGAAATTTAATACTTACACACATAAGAGCACACAGCATGTCAATAGAGGCATGGGTTACTCCATCATTGTTCCTTTTGAGAGCTTTCACAACCTTCACTCCTAATCGTTCTCGAAATCTTTTGAAAGGGAAGCAAAACCACTAAGATCAGAAAAGAAACTAAAATCTTAAAATTAAGATTAAATCTAATCAGTGGCCAAGAGGGGTCTGCTCCCATTGCATTTAGCAAGCCAGTACTTTGATATTTTCATAAATTTGAGACTCCTGGTAGGAAAATATTGACTTCACTGTTAACGTGCCAAGCCTATTCATCAAAATAAAGATGTATCTGTGTAGTTACAGGATACTATTTATAGTGAAACTGTAATTTGTAAGTCTCAGACGAACTCCTTTTGTTACTCTTCCTGTCATTCTCTATATAATAGCTCCTCTATATTTCCTAGTCAGAAATATTTCAAAGAATCTTTCATTTTCAGAAAATAGACAATTTCTCTGCTTCCTTAAGTTACTTAAGACAAACTCCAAGCACTCTGTACATACTACAGAAGTACAACCTCCTAACACCATTTTATCTTGTGTTGAACTGACGATAGCAATGACATCAGCATACTTTGAGACTGAAGAACTGCCTACTTCAAGGACAGATGAAGGTACACGTTAAAAACTTTTCCACTAGGAAAATTATTAAACCGTATTTGCCTCAAGACAGAGTATTTAGCACAGGAAGGATCAGCTTTCCTTGCAAATGATTACCTGGGATTCTCAATTTGCACAAAAGTCTGGTGGCAGCCTCATACTACTGAAAACCATCATCTACAGAGTCTTACAGTCCTCTTCAGAAGGGAATTCCATTTCTCACTTTTAGACCTAAGTTACTAACAAAAGTTCAAGACCTATCTTCATCTACTACTTCCAAGCTTGAAGAGACTTTGCACTTACTTTGGAAGCTGAGTAAAGGCAAGGAAGCCTGCTTTTGAAGCCACTAGTCGTCTTACTGCTTGGAATTGGCTTTCAAGCTCTGCATTAGATGCTGCAATATCTCCCTCTTGGGAGAGCAATGCTGTTATGGCATTATTAATGAGCTTCTCCTTGTTTTCTGAGAAGAGACCCTGGTTGAAAAATAACAATCATTAATTTCTTTCTGCATTAGCAACATCTTAAAAGGATGGGTAAAGGCTCTATTCTTACATCTTGTGTAACTGCATGTAGGACTCCACTGTAGGAAATGTTAGCATTGAACCTGAACACAGCATCTGCAAAGTTACCATCTGGAAAGAGACATATCAAAAGTTAAGTGTACAGTACCTGACTCAATATTTGGATGCTTTAAAGAGCACTATAAACCCACATAAGAAGCATTAGCTTACTTGGAGGAGCAGCCAAAAACTTCAGATGAAGGCTCTCTACTTCTTCATCTACAGGCATACTGAGTAACCCCCAACGCTGGCCTTTGTGTGTGGAGGTCATTTTCACACAGACATCTCTATTACCAGAGGCTCTCACTCCATCCAGCAAGCTAGCCAGGAGAGAATCTCTGGGATGGGACAATGACACACAAATACAATTTATATCAGAGAAGCGGTGCCAAAGAAACAAATTATAAGAGAAACAGGGGTAAAAAAACCACATCATGAAAGGCAGCAATACCTGGAATCTCTTACTAATGCTACTGCCAACAGCTACACCTCTGGAGGAAACCACTAACTTTCAGCGTTCCCTTATGCACTGTAAGGAGAGCGCTGACTTACACCCAGTATAGCCAGCTGCAGCCTTTCACTAATGGGATCAATTCCAGATTATCTGTTAATGAGCGACACATGTTGTTAGCCAATTCATCCCTGTGCTTTCTGCAAAACCTCACTTAGCAGGATTAGACTGTATTACAACTGCAAGTGCACTCAGGGACTGTTCTGTTGGTTGTTTTAAATAGAATCAACTAAGACTGTCTCAAGCAGAGAGCTCAAAGGGTTCACAGCCTTCACATTTCCATATCACTTAGACTGTGCTTTCTTCCCTTGTTTCAGATATACTACTTAACCAAGTACAGCATACACAGCACTGTATTGCTTAGGAGAAACACACTGTATCTATCTGCCCAACACCCTTTCATGTTAATCAGAAAGCTTCTGGAGAGATTTCTATAAAGTTGGGATGAAGGTAAATGGGAGAGATTTAGTTCCTGTAACAAACCTTGATTGGTAAGCGGCAGACTGCTAGAACAGCAAGGTTTTGAGTTAACCTCTCCCAAGGGTCAGAATTTATAGAAGCTGAGGAACTAAAAGTGCTACAGTAGTAACTTCCATTTGAATCTGTAATGCACAGAAGCTCCAGTTACCTTTCTGTTGAAGAGTATTTTCGAATTTGTCCTTTGATGAATTCAATGGTGAAAAGCTGGGGGTTTTCACAGTCACACACTATTGCAAATACCTGAAAATAAGGGACAAGGATCCCATTCATGAAGTCGTGTTATTTAGCTACTCTACAAATTAAGGCTTACATATACTATCAATTCCTCTCTTTTAGAGCCTTTATTTGAAGAAATGGTAGTGAGAAAGAATGCCCCTTACCTCGCCTAAAGGTTTCAAAGTTGCAATATTGTACGTAGCTGGATCCCTCTCAACTAAGCAAGCTTCTGTAAGAGCTAGTATTCTTTTCACAGGTTCCTTGTAAAACAAGAGAGAGGCATGCTAGGAAAGAGAATACTTAGTACTTAATAGGAACCAAGTATGTTCAGTCTGACAGCCTTACCAGGTGCCTAGGTGTTATTTTTTGAACAACAAACTCTGCTAAAGACGTTATAGATTCATCATTGCTGTACTTCCCAAAGCGAAGGTTCAAGTACTGCTCAAATTCTAGGGATTCTTTCCTTATCCGCAGAGAGATGCCTATGAAGTTGCCAGCATGGTCTATTGCACTCTTGATAATTTCCTCCCTCTGCTCAGAGGCAAACAGGTGCTGCAAATTTTGTTAGGAAAAACAATTAACAGGTGACACAACGAAGAAAATCACAGTTCTAGAAATAATCCTCCACTATATACCTAACAGTAGGGAACGTTCACAGCAGCTGGACTGGCCTTTGCTAAGTGCATGGTATAGACAGGTGTTTATTACACAGGAGATCCACTATTAACTTTACATTTGCCTTTAAAAAGAAAATCTATAGCAGCTATTCCCTGTTACATATTAGTGTGCCATTAAAATTATGATCTGCATGACCTGCCTGTCCACCCTTGGCAACAGACCCTGACAGCCTGGCAGGAGTAAGGACCCAGAGAAAGCAATTGGGGCTACCACTGGTGATCTTCAAGGTTAGGGCAGCTCTAGAGGATCAAGTATACGTTGCTAATTTTATGTCAAAGAGAAGCATGCTGCAATACAAAAGACATGGAAACCCTCATCTAGTCCTATTTTGTTAGTAGAGACTGAGGTAGCCATACCTAGGAATTAATTTATGGTTAATAATGTAAAGATCCTTTTCAGCTTCTTGAAGTACAATACACAGTACACATGTCATGATTTTAGAACCAACATTACACTGCAATATTTCCCAAGCAAAGCTGCTAAGTAATCAGATCACAGGTCTAAAGAGGCAATGGCATCACTGATCAACCTATTTCTGAATTGAATCCCTACATCAGTTAGGGATTAGTAACACACTAATGTAAATTTGAGAAATGACAGGAAATTCCATATCCACATTACATTCATATTGACTACCTAAAAAAACTAGATATCTCACCCTTTCTAGTTCTTAAACATGCAATACACACACACATAAAACTCCCCACACCAAAAACCATAACCAAACCCATACCAATACCCTCTCAAATGTTTTACCTAATTTCCTTTCCTTTTAGGATCTGTCCCTAAGCAATGAGGCCCCACAACTGGCTCCCAAAGATGCACATACTTGTATGCCCCAACTATGTTGAAGCTTCATTATTAAATATGCAGCTATAAATATCCTAAGAACCATACCAAGATATTTTGATTTAATACTCACCAATCTACTAAACCCTCCATAGAGGATACAGAAGCCTCCCTGATAGCCAGTAATATCAACAAAGCCTTCAATATTTCTGTAGTCATAGGAGCACACGACCTTATTTGTTGCAGGATCAATTTGGTCAATACCTCCAGGAGTCACTTCCAGAACAACAGGTTTCCTCGTATCACTCCAGTGATGCTTATAGCAATTATACCTCTGCAGGGAGAGCTACTTTTAGACATCTATGAACACTCCTTTACTACACAGCAGTAGTTCTCTACTTAGCTAGTAAGTTCAAAAAATCATATAATTTCCCTTAATGCTGTTATGTATATTAAGAACACTATGAAGTAGCTGTAGCTGACAACTGACAAGGAGGTCACAGCTTAAACAATTCATGTTGAAGCAAGAACATAATCCCAAAACAGCCACTCCCAAAGGAAGTTTAAGTTCTCTTGTTGCAGAAGGTGGTCTACTCACAGACTTCTGAACACTGTGGTTAGATGAGGAAATAGCATTTACACCAAATGCTGTTATTCAGCTAATTAAATCAAGTTAAGGTAAGTTTGTCACTGTAGTGAAAATTTTTCATCTCCAGCAGTCACATTCCATTACAAATACAAACTTACTTTAGCCAGCAAAAGTTAGAGATCTGTTCTAAACTACAATAAGACTAAGGGGATCCCCATATTCCAGCATGTTACTATGCTCATGACTGAAGATTTATTCTATGAAACACTTTAAATTACTTAAAGTAACTTCAAGCACTTGAAGTGCTATCTTCTATGACCAAAAGACAAATATAAAGTCCAGTTCTGTAGACTGCATTGCTTATTGCTGTATTACCACAATTCTGTAAATGCCAATCTTGTCTGTAATCTGACTTATAGAAATCCTTTTAGGAAGCATCAAATGTTCAGGATGTTATGCAGAAAATATTTCATTAGTAAGTAAAGCAAACATTGACTAACATGCATCAATGTTTTTCTCCTCTCCAGATAAGACCTCCACATAGCTCAGCCCTGTATTTCAACAGTAACACTCATATTCCATGTACAAGTATAAGGCTCAGGCCAATAAAAGTGAGCTCAAATATTCTACTGGTAAAGAGGTTCCCACTGCTTTTGAACAAACTCCATTTTCTCTTCTCAAAGACTTCGGATCCAAATTCACAAAAGCTATTTTAAGTAGCACATATAGCACAAGCATAAAATACATGAACAAAGCAGAAATCTGAGTCTTTAGATAATTTCCTTAAATGGCACATGATGCAGGTAAGCCAGACACTCACCCGTCCTGTGATTTTTCCTTCTGAGAAGTCTGTCCTGAATCTCTGTTTTTAAAAAAGTTAACAGTCAATTAATGCAAATATGACAACCTATCTATCCAGAAAATCTACATTTAAGCTGACTCTGTTTTATGAGACTCATATTAAGCCTCCTCAGAAGGATCACCATTCCACTGCAGTTAATATATTCAATATTTCAACCTTTACTCACTCTTTACAAATCATGCAGTACTTGCTCCAACTGACACTAGATCAAGATCATTAACATAACAGATCAAAAAACTAGCCTTCCTACTTTTTATGCAGGGAAAGAAAGCATAATACACTAGCACAAATGGTAACTGAGTACTTACTGCTTGCTTGAAGAAAATAAAAATAAAAATAAAAATCTTACCAGTGCCTCTGTAAGGAGTTCTGTTCTGTGCTCTGTGGAAAACTTAAGGGTCTCAGATTTTTTTCCACTCCCTTTGCGAAAAGTGAGATTAAATTCTGCTCCTTGTCCTTTTCCAACAGGAGAAATACCACAGATATCTCCATAAGGCCACTAGACAATTGAAAGTAATTAGGTTAGTAATTTTAGTTAGTAATTTTAAAGCTACATCTCCCCCTTTGAAAACCCCTTAGAACCTATAATAACCCTGTAACAAGGTGACAGCTAGCATGCTACGTGACAGTATAAGCTTGAGCTTCCTCTTTGATACTGTGCAAAGTAACTAAGTGTCCTGATTCCCTTCAGGGACACAGCTCAGCAGTGATCAAACTTACCCTGGTTCCTTCAGAACAGCACAGCCAAAGGCAAACCACTACTTGTTGGCCAATAAAGAGAAATTGCCTAAAAGTACAAAACCCTACTGGGTATTTGTAGAGTTAGCGAAGGCAACACACACCTTCTGTTATGTGTACTTTGGTACACAGCTGCCACACCTTCTGGCTTTTCTGAGATCTTGTCAGACTAGATGGTTTCTTAAGCCTGAATGCTACTATTCACTCTGGATAGTGAACATAAGTCAAAAATCAACTTCAAAAATTACAGTTACCTGATTTGTAACTTCCAGTGTGTTGGGGTTGTATGTGGTGATGGCATGGGTTCCAACTGAAAAGACTCGTTTATATCTAGAATACAAAATAATGTTAAGTTTCTCCAGAAGTCACAGGAAAACCCATGCTGAACTGCAAAAATGATGCTAAGATGATATACACAGGTTTTTGTTAGGAAATGGATATGGAATTTTCTTCGTTGTTACTTGCACTTTACCCTTATAATATGTTAAGGTCTTCTGTTCTATATATCCATAAAGGGGATGTACAAGTTAAATACTACTAAATAGATTTATTTATGTATACTTTTTCCCAAGTTACTGGCTAAGGCAGGATCAAAGACTCATGGACTTGCACTGAAACGTACTACCAGACCAGAATAAATTTTAAGAAGGCTACACAGGTAGGGGAAAAAACCCCCCCAACCATTCCTGCAATAGTCTAAAGCATCCATCTGAAGCTGTCTCAGCCAACAGTTTTAACACAAAATCCAACTCACATAACTGTTCACAATACTGTACCAAGTCAAAGTACTACTATGACCAAGCCTAATTTTCTTCATCTTGAGGGAAAACAAAGCTACCAAACTCTAGAAAGACTTATATGACCAAAGTTACAGTCATTGTACACTAATATCACAGATATGTTAACTGTCACAGGGCTTAAAGAATAGCGAGGTAGTTGTGTTTCAAGTGTATCAGACACAAGCAGCAGTGAGCTAAACCTACAGAATTTAGATGCATCAAGTGCAAAATCAAAGCCTTACCATGGCTTCATTTCCTAGATAATCCCCAAAATGTACCCTGAACAAAAAGACTTTAAGTATTTCTGAATCTGAAAGTTTTGAAACATAACTAAGCAGAGTTTGAAACAGTAGATTATTAATAATAGCTTATTACTTGCACAAGCCATGTTCTAGGGTGCTTCCATCTGGAAGCCATCCGGCCCAAAAAGTAAAGCCAAACCTGAATCAGAGCCAGTACTAGTAAGTACTCTCTGACTAAAGCAATAGCATCTGAACATGGATGCCTTTCTTGAACTTGAACCAAATAAAAATACTTTGGCTAGCTGTCCACATTAAAACTGATTCAATGTAGGAATTTAAGTTTCAGTTCTGGGTAAACTGTGGGTTTGCTTGGAAAAGATATTAGCAACCAGATCTTAATTAATCTGAATCTGTGCCATGTTAGACTGCATCAAGAACCAGCAGATCACTTCTTCCATCCTTCTCTGCATTCTTGTGCTGCAGTCCTTTCTCCTCTCTCAGTTGACAGGTCTGCAGCACAAGCCATCATTTCTGTATAAAGTCAAACTTTGCATGGGCTCCAAATATATTCAGAGCAGCTCTCACATATCCCTTATAACAGGAAGGTCAAGAGCATCTATCTGACAGTCAGGCAATCTCACAAACTTTATACCCTTCCAATTTCCATTATTATTACAACAGTGCAAGTTGAAGCTTTACTGGCCCAGAGTTTACTTAGGAATTAAAACAAGTGCTTATTTTCTTCAAAGCTTAGGAACATCTGTATTGAACTGATTGGCCCCCTTAAGGATGTTTAACATATTTGCAAAACCTATTTGTGTTTCTACATAGTTGAAATTTCCTTATTTAAGTCGCAGGTCAAGGAAATAATGAAGTAACGAAGCAGAATGTTTGAAGCTACTCTAGCTGCTAATAATTCCACTATATTCAGCCTGTCAAAGAATGCTCCAGTCCTTAGTGCATAAGAAACACACTGTTCCCTCTCCTCTTGTTGCACAATTTATGTAGGTTATACAGCATATCACAAGTAATAAAGCTCTTTATTACTTGCTCAAGGTTTTGTTTACTTACTGAGCCTACTATGAGCTGCACAGTGCTTTGTGGCAGAGTAAGGATTTGCAACCATTACACGTAACTAAACATCAGCTTCCAAACATCATAGCCCCCTCCTTTTCTCCCCTTATGCTCAAGCCTGCATTTCAAGATCCGGGAAGCATTTATAATCCAGCATTCTTAACATGTGATGGGACAAGGAACACAAGACAGAACAGCAGTTTTGCTGAGCTGCCATTTCCCTTGTTTCCTCTCCCTAGGTAAATTCAGAAGAACTAAGTCTTGTTTCATGAACAGAGGAGATTCAGAAGTCAGCTCTTACATGTGGCCTACTCCTGCTCATAACTTCACCTATAAATATTTAAGAAAGGTATTTATACCTCCAGGACTTGAAGAGTTTACTATTAATTATCTCTCAAACTACTCTGCAGTGCTGTCTAATCCCAGGCTGTTTTGAGAAGAGTTGAAGCACATGTCCTCTTCCCCAAGAAAAGGCTATGGCCTGTTCACTAGTTATTTCAAAGCACTCTGGAGAGATCTTTTTAATCGCAATGAACCTGGCAGATCAATTTCATACCACCACACCCAACAAAAAAAAATCTTCATTAATTTTACAGATCTGCAGAACGCTGAAGCATCATCATGTGCACTACTGGAAAATACTTTATGGACACACAGAGCCCATATTCAAAGTGACTAATTCTATGAGTAGTCAAAATGATTCAGGCTCATTTAGCACCACACATTAAGTTACCTGTTTTTTTAATGTTATACATATATTATACTGAGAATGTATAACTATAAACTGAGTGGACTAGAGAATTCAAATAGAAAATTACTAAAACCCAAATAAGCTTCTGTTGCAACAAACAAGAGGCAACTACTTACTAAATACTTCTTCCTCCTCACTACAAAAGAATTAACACACCACTGAATTTTTAAACTATATCTGTTCTAGACTTTAGACTTAGCCTGAAGTTCTATAGGAATTCTATAAATGTATCAGAACATTACCATCAAGGTTCAAGATCATGACTTCAAGAGCTTGCCTCAGGCTTTTTAATGAGAGGAATTCTCCTTTCCTTCTCAGTATTCCCAGTCTTTGATAGGATGAATGGGTCAGACAAAAAAAATCAACCAGTTTCAATTTACTGGTCAAACAACAGATTTGGACAATACCTCTTCATAAAACCATTAGAATCAAGCAGTTCTCCGGTTCCCCAGGTGCAGATAACCCACTCTCTTTGTTATGTTGATGTTTGGATAGCAATGAAAAAGTCATTCTACAAAGATACTATGCATGTGAAAAGGGACAGTGGGTGAACATACCAAATCAAGTCCTGTAACAGCTGACTTCAGACACAGCATAACAGATACCAGTTATGATAACTTAGCGGATAATTTTATTAGACATTCCCAAGCTTTTGCAGACAGAAGCATCACCAAAAATTCATTTTTAGATCCAAGACCCCCATTAAAATCAGGTTAATTTCTATTAGCAGAATTCTTCAAATTATCTCAGTTAGTAGTTTAACAGATAATCTGTTACACAACTTAAGTGTATATGTGGACTAGTAATCCTCATGAATTAAAGTACATAAAACACTACTCCTCCATAAAGAGGAGTGTTCTGAGAAGCAACATTTCCATCTTAAATTTAGTGGTTTATATAGTTAGTTCAAGAGGCTCAGAACCTGATGAGGTCGGGTGGTCCATTTCAGAGGTACACTGCAGTGTGGGAACATAAGCAGAGGAAAGCTAAACCACAATGTTACAAACCCAATCTGATTCTAGTGAAGATACATTTAGTTCAGACACTGAGCAGCAGGAGCCTTTAGTTCAATTTTCATTCATCAGTAGGATGAAGTTAAAACTATACACTTAAATTCAGTAACAGAGAGGAAGAATGTCACACAAAACTTTAAAAACAAAAAGTCAAAATTAACAAACTTCAAATCACTTACTTTCCCCTCCATGAATGTTTTGTTGTGTAGAAACAAGCAAGATCTCTGTTTTCTCTAATTATATTCATTCTGTGCCAAGACCTGAAAACAAAGGAGACATCCTGTTAGCCCTCAGGATTCTTATTTAAAACCAAAGTTCACCAATCATTGATATGCTTTTACAAAAAGACTTTGTTTTTAAACTTGTTTATCAAACAATACATGGATCAAGTTGTACAAGAACTATTAGTTTCTCCACTGCATTTGTTACACTAGCTATTCCTTAACAGTACCAGGTTCCAGTAAGTTACGTCACATTTCCCATATTACAATCACCTTACTTTCACTGCACTTTTGCACATTCAAATTCAAGTATATTTTATGTCATCTCCCAAATGCTTTACTCTCAAAAATCGTATTATATAAAATTATTTGAGTAACCTCCACCTGTAACTCTAGCTAAACCAAAGTTCTACTGCAATTCTGAAATAAACAGTAAGGGGATATCTGGATACATAGAACTGTTTGTTTTCCAGTCTGAATCAGAACTTGAGGTTGAGAAACTTACTAGCTAAGCATTATGATTGAAGAGCTGACTAAGTACCATTCCTATGCTGTAAAAGTTTAAGCAATCTCACCACTAACATTATGACATGCTTATTTCACACAGAGGGAATATCTATTCCCTAAACACACACACTGAGGAATTTAGTGAAACTTCCCCATAATTGCTTAAGTAGATCATTGCTTTAGGAGTTGCTAAGTTCTAAGGCATGCTTCTAAACAATGCTATTTTCAATGCCTGAAACAAATGCATGTTGAGTAGCTAGGAAATTAATCCCCTTTTTACTTCACTATGCTGTTATTGCATATACAAGGAACTTAAGCAAACATTCCCTGATTAAGTACAAAAGTGAAGTTGTCACTCTACTGCTACAGCATTAGCTATATTTTCAAATGTGTTAAATCAGGCTTCCCTGTAACTGATTGAAGACTGGTACTACCCTCAGGCTCACACCAATAACACAGTGGCATGCCCAAAACATCACACACTAACACTGGTCTGCAAGAACACAGCTTGCCTGAAGCAACTCTCAAGCAACCCAGTCCCAGTCAGTACCCCACTCAAAGTTAAATAACATCCCATTATCTTTTTACATTCAGCTAACTCTGCTCGACTGGCAAAGGAAGATTTCTTATTTTGAGATGGACAACCTGCAACATTAGCTCATTGCTAATTTCTACCCTCTATGACTTCAGGTTATTTTCTTTCTGAGCAAAAGCTATAGCAGTTATGGAGTCATAAGCATGAAGAATGGATAACCTGCTCAAAATTAACTGTAGAATTCCTTCCCTCAGGTGAAGAGCCGGCAAAATCATCACTACCTACTGAAGGAAACTTGAAGTACTGCCTCTGGGAAGAGAGAGGAGCAGTATTTATGTCTTTCAATGACTCAGTGTTCGAGTCAAATTTTCAGAGTTAACATTCCAATTACTCGTGGCAAGTTAAATTCTCTAAAGCCAGTTTTTGGAAACAAAGTATCATGAGGGTCAGGATATTCAACAGCATTATTGCTCCTGACTGCTGACATCATCTACCTGGACCTGTGCATTTCACACTGTCTCGCCTGACATCCTTGCCCCAAACTGAAATAACACAGATTTGACAGACGGACCACTCATTGAACAGGGAATTGTCCAGAGGGTTGCACTCAAGCAGTTGCAGTCAATGGCTCAATGTTCAAGTGAAGATAGTGACAAGTGGCATTCCTCAGGGGTCAAGACTGAGACTGGCACTGTGTTAACACCTTTGTCAGGGATATGGACAGTGGACTCTGCAAGTCTGCTGATGACACCAAGCAGTGTGGTGCAATCGACAGGCATGAGGGAAGGGATGACATTAAAGGGACTCTGACAGGTGAGAGAGGCGGGTCTGTGCCACCCTCATAAAGTTCAACATGGCCACATGACCCTGCAGCTACGCTGGGCCATCCCAAGCACAAACACAAGCTTGGTGGAGAATGGCTTGAAAGCACTCCTTGAAAGTAACTGGAAAGTGTTGGTTGATGAGAAATTTGACACAACCCAGCCACGCGTGCTCACAGCCCAGAAGCACATTCTGAGATGCATCAAATGAAAACTGGCCAGCAGGCTGTGTGAGACAATTCTTATGCTCTGTTCCACTCTTGTGAGATCCCACCTGCAGTACTGTGTCCAGCTGTGAGGCTCCCAACATAAGAAGGACCTGGTCCACACCTTTTGGAGTGAATCTAGGGAAGAGCCACAAAGATGGCCAGGGAGGGAGCTGGAGCACCTGTTCTATGGAGACAGGCTAAGACCTGGGGTTGTGCAGCCTGGAGAAAAAGCAGCTCCAAGGAGAACTTAGAGCAGCCTTTCAATACCTAATGGGACCTACAAGAAAGCCAGAGAGGGGCTTTGGGCATGTAGTGACAGGACAGAGCAACAGCTTTAAACCTTTAAACTGAAAGATGGGAGGCTTAGGTTAGATGTTAGAATTAAATTCTTTATTGTGAGGATGGTGAGGCACCAGAACAGGCCCAGAGAAGTTCTGGATACTCCATTACACCAGCCCTGGAAGTGCTCCAGGCCAGGCTGGATGGGGCTTTGAGCTATCTGGTCAAGTGAAAAGTGTTCCTGCCCATGGCAGCAAGGTTGGAACTAGATCATTTTTAAGATCCTTTCCAACCCAAAGCATTCTGTGATTACTCCTGAAGTTCTCCATTTTGCTTGGGTTAAGAACTGTTATTATTATTACCATGGATAAGAATCAAAACAGTACACTCTATCCAAACTACACAGATCTTACTGTACAGTAGCACACTTTAGATCTGGTCATTTTGTTTCAAAGTTATCTTTCAGAACAACATGCCATATACTCAATCTTTACGCCCCTCTTTCAAAGCCATTTTCTTGACATTGACTAAAGTATTAGTAAAAATAAAATAAGAGGCTTATAACAAGACTAGCTTTACTAAGTACAGGATTAAAAGATCTATTTATCTGTAATTCCAGTTTCACCAATACCAGGCTCCTCTGACCAGCTCTATTAGGTCTCCCAGACCTGAACACCTCTTGCTCTAGAGTATTTAAAGCAAGATGTTCTCAAGGTTGCAAATATCTACTCCTAATATTACAGAACTAAGAAACAGTCATTTATGAGCTACCAGCAGCTTCCAGAAATTTTAACACCAGCATCTAACTAGAATCAGGATACTGATGCATGAAGTATTGTACCTGAAGTGCAATAACAAATTCACCAGACTGCTTTTTTGTTCAGATGAAAACCACCAAAATCATTTAGCTTTCATGCTTTATTCACTGTGCTTCTGGACAGCGATTGCAACCATCCCTCCCACTGAGAAGACTACCACAGGGGCAATATATGCCCAAGTCTAGCAACAATTAATTCTTGTACACATTTTCCAGCAGTTTAACAGACAGAAAAGCTAACAATAGCCTAGTGTTCTGAGCTGCTGTGGTAAAGCCCAGCAATTATTTACTGGTTGTCTTTGATTTCACAGTAAGAACAAGATAAAAAAAAAATAGCTCATATCAAAGGCAATAGTATTTTACAAGAAACCAAGAAATTCCTCTGCCTTCACTCATTCCAGCAGAACCAGTGTGGCACCTCTCTTGCACTATCCACAGTGTCATACACTATAATTTTAGCACTTAATATAGTGTAACCACTGACTTTGCAGAACACATCAGGTTTTACCATTAATCAAGTTTAGCCATATTGTCAGTATAAGCTATAGTGGCCTGCTTAGTTATATATTAATTTCCTAAAATAAGACAACATTCTTGTTATCTTTACCTTTTCTTCCTGCATTCAATAGACCTTTAAAACATTGCCTGACTTAACACAAAAATTGAGTGAAATTTGTTATCTCACTCATAAGAGGCCCCAGGACAATAAGGCACTAACTTGAGCAATCATCTTAATGCTCTGGGGTACCTAGGAGTAGAGAAGTCCCACCTCCAAAGGTTATTTTGAATACTTTGCAGCACAGCTATTACATATCCCATACTGATGGCTTTTAAAGGTTTGATACTAGAGAAACACCCAATTGTTCTATTTCCTAATAGAGCAGAGGCAAAAACTACTTTGAAAGTAGCTCTTGGTAAACATGATTTTCTTGGTTGAGAGCGGGCATGCTGAATAGAGACTGTAGTCAGACAATCCAAGGATTCTGCAGGCAAAGTATTGTCTACAACTTGCAACTTCTTTTGGGAGCCTAACAAAAGCACTCTCCAAAATATCCCCTGGATATTTTAATCAGCTTTTTCACAGGACTGAAGTTCAACAATACTTTCCTATTTGGTTCCTGTAGTACTGCAAATAGCAGTGTAACAGCTTTAGGGGAAGAGCTGAAACCACAGTTTTGAGTGCCTCATGTACCAGAAATAGCAACCCTTTAAACTAAAGGGCCTGAACTGCTTCCAGGAGTCCCCTGCCTCAGAGTTTAAGCTACACAGAATCATAGAATAGTTTGAGTTGAAAGGGACCTTTTACACAATCTATATTCAACTTGTACGCACTTTCCACTTTTCCAGGATTTCACATTCTTTAGACAAAACTACCATCTGGGAAAACAATCTATTTCAGGAAACTGAGACAAGTCAGTCTCAAACCAGCACTTGTGGAGTCAGAAGAAAACTGTGACCTTGCAGACATCAAAGCAATAGGCACAGCTGTAATTACACATAAGTTTCCTTCAATTTATAAAATAAAGTCAGGAGTTTGGACATGGGTTCAAAGTTTAGTGCAGAATTCAGATTGAGTTTTTTCCTGATTATATTATCTCTCTATTATTACAAAGCATCAACATCTTTCTTAAACTAAGGTTTAACAAAGTAGGATTCAGAGCCCCACACAGGATTATTATTCTTTTCTACTGCAGGGAGGAGTAAAATAAATGCTGATAAGAAACTGAAGTTTCTTGGGCAAAAGAGGAAGAGAAATGCAGATAAGAAACTGTGATTTTGTTTTAAAAATTTATGCCAGCATGGTTGAACACTAGTAAGAGTTCCTGGAAAGTCTTCACTACACAGGGACAGATAGTCATAGTAAGCTCAAGTGTGACTTTTCTGAGAGAGAGAAGACATACCATGAGCATAAAAACAGGAACCAACTGGAAAGCAATGAGAGTAAAGCACTAAAAAAACCCCTAAGGTTCTGTTATTCCGTGGTTCTACACACCTGCCTGCTAGCTTAAAGGTCTGGAGCCTGATTTCCAGTCATCTACACCTCTGTAGCTTTAAAGCCACTATTTAAATAAGTGAGTTTTCCTGCACTGAAATGTTTTAGCTGTCTACATTTCAGCATCCTCTTTCATTGCTGTGGTCACTTAAGTGGCAGAGTTTTGCCTTCAGACAGATTCTTTCTAACAAGCATTAATTTTTCCTCTTCCTTGAACAGTACTCTTCTCCTAAAGTACTACCTCTCCTAAAGTACTAGCCTAATTAGCTGTGGAAACAGATTTCATCTGTAGTGTAGGAACTCCCAGTCCTTTTTGTAAGAGGGGAAAGAGAGAAGATCCACCAGATCCTTAAAAGAAGCTACATGCAACCTGCCTCAGTGATAGCAGTAATCCCACCCTCAGTGCCCTGGGACAGAAAGAGGCTGAGAATTCCAGCTTTACTACTACTATAAATGATGGTGACAACATCAGAGTCCATCCTCCAGGTGACCCATTCCCCCACTGATGATCAGTGTTAAGGATAAGAAAAAGTGTGGAAGATTCTGTTTTATTAGTGAGGCAAAAGACTTTTGTTAATTTTTTTGACACAAGAATAGGTTTTTGGAAGCAAATCAGGAAGCTAAGCAGTTGAAGGTTAACACTTCAAGATATGGTTGAATGCCAGCAGAAGAATTAGTAAGTCAGTAAGTTTCACTTACTGAGGTTAAAACAAGTCAAAAGCAAAGTCACCTCCACAGTACAAAAAACAGATCTAGCTTTAAAGACCAAGCCTCAGCATATCACTTAAAATCTGGAAATACAAAGTGATTCAGTCCCTCAGGACAAGTATGCGTTAGGAAACTATGAAAAATGCCACATGACACCCAGAGGAGCAAGCAATACATACAAAATAAATCTTTCAAAAAATGTGTTTCAACAAGGCTAAAATACAAGGTTAAAGTTTCTGGGAAGTCTATACCACACAGGGACAGAAATGCAACTTTGTCTCCAAACACTCAGATATTTGCTGCAAGTGGAAAAAACTGTCAGTAATAATAGAAAGGTGCCAGTAACCTCTAGTCAAGTGTTCTGGCACTTGGCTGCCTATAGTAGGCAAGAACTAGACCAAGCTGCACATCTATGAATTGAAACAGGCTGGAGCCAAGCATAATTTTCACATCTGTAATACTGGTCCTGTTATTTTGATTTTATTCATCAGACTGTTTGTAAAATACCTTCCTAACTCAATCCTGAAATGAAACTCAAGTCACTAGTAGCCCCTTCAACAGCCTCCTCCTTTTCAATAGATCTCACTACATGCAAGTAGCCTATGCAGACAAATCTAATAATCAACAAAAAAAGTCTTCAGCTTCAGAGAACTTGAATTCCAAAACCAGGAATATTTCCTGAAATGCAGTATTATCTAACCAGCGCTAAGTAACATGAAACAAAGCAGTTATCTACTGAATTTCATCTACTCCAACCATCACACATCTTATTCATGAAAGAGCACAGGAGAAAAAGGGAAAACAAATTTCAGATTGCATTAACTTCAAAAGCAGCCACACTGCAGAGATTGAGTGCATTCACAGGAAGTCTCTGAAAAAACTTCTAGGCCTATGTTTTCCCCCAAGCAGAACGCTCAAACACTCCTTCAGCTTGAGAGCACAAAGCTGAAAAGAGAAAAAAGACCTCTCCTTCCCAAACTGAAGCGCTAAGATAACATTTTTATAGCCCAGAACTCAGCCCTCAGTAGAAGCACAGTGATGAAGGCACAGGCTTCATGCCGCTCCACAGGAAAATCTATCCCAAAGACTGCTGGCAGCTCACCGCAGACAGAAAACCATCCAATATGACTGCTTGTTTTGACTTTCAGAAAACAAAAAGCAAGCTAAAAGCATGCATGGAAGGAAATCAAATGCTCATGGAAAAATAAGAGCATTAAGGGTAGATTTTCTGAAAAGTGCATCTAGTTCTGCTCATGCTCTTCAGGCATACTGCTAGCACTCAAAAAAGAAATAAAATCTCATCTCTCTGAGAGCGTATCTCCACCATATCTCTCCCACCCTTCATAAATTATTTCCCAAAGCATCTCCTGACGGGTATATTTTGAGCTGAAGGCAGAAGGAGGAAAATAACTTGTCTTTTCTTAATGGACACGTCAATACCCTTCTAAGAAAAAAGACAAATTCTGCCCGGAGGCTACAGAAGCCGCATCAGGTGCGGGGCACGCCGAGCGAAGCGCCGGGCGGGCAGAGGCTGGAGAACAACCCCAGCGCTCTCCTCAGCCCGGATACAGGAAGCGAAGGGAGGGCTGGAGCAGCTGCTGACAGGTACCGCGCCGGGGACGGGGGACGCCGGCTCACAGCCCCAGGCCCCACGGCTG
>NW_005054361.1:3067296-3125191 GCF_000277835.1 Geospiza fortis
GGCCGAGCGGGCGGCAGCCGCTACACCGCTCCCGCTGCCTCAGAGCCTGGCGCTGGAGGCCGCCATCTTAGCTCGGGCAGCGAGACCGCCCCCTCGGCGCAGCCGCCGTGCGGCCCGGGGCCGTCATGGGACGCGGTCACCTGATGTATTCCGCGCTGCCTCCCCCTTCCCGCCGCACATACTCCCTCCTTCCTTCCTTCCTACCCTCACCCCTTGCCCTGCCCTGCCCTGCCCTGCCTTGTTCTGCCGGGAACCGGCATGGTTCCGTGCGCAGGCGCCGCGCCGCCGGGTGCAAAGTGCCCGTCGCGCTCCTCTTGCGCGTCGCCTCAGGGGTGTCAGTGACCGGTGCGCTCCTGCCCGAGCGTCTCCAGGCCGTGGAAGGCGCGTTGAACAGTTAAAAAGCCGAAGGACGCTGTTTAATTATGCGCATTACTTACGTGACTGTAAAAGCCATGTTAAAATGCCACATTAAGGCTGCGGAGACTGAAGCACTGATTTATGTGGTTGGCTAACCACCCTCCAGATTTCTTACGGGACTCTTAAGCTCCCCGTCAACTTCCCCATATTCTGCACCAGATGCAAGGGTTCCCAAAAATCTTGCAAACTACGGCAGCATTGTAACACGAGCTGCACGAGCTCCTTAAGATGCCTACTGATTGGCATAAATATTCTGAGTATTTTAAAATATGACTTGCATTAGAGTACTATGGCCTTTCCCTTTCATTAAAGTCTGCAGATGAAGAGAGAAATGAGGAAAAAACTGTAAGTGGAACTAACTTTTGGTGAAAAACACCAAAACCGCTGGTGTTAATTTTTTTTTTTAATATCCTTTAATATCCTTTTCACCATCATATCTACTCTTAAGAAGCAGCATGTAGCTGAGTCAGGGCAGGTTCAGAATGGATATCAGGAGAAATATTTTCACCCAGAGGGTGGCTGGGCCCTGAACAGGCTCCCCAGGGAAGTGGTCACAGCACCAGCCTGGCAGAGCTCAAGAAGCTTTTGGACAATACTCCTGAGCACAGAGTGCGACTCTTGGGGTGTCCCAGCAGGGATGGGAGGTGGAGTTGATGGTCTTTGTGGATCCCTTCCAACTCAGGATATTCTGTGATAAACTATCTGTCTTGTATTTTGCTTAAGATATTTAAATACTAGTCAGACCTTCTTCTGTTGAATCTAGTCCTCTGAATCTGGAGCACTGTGATAAAATAGCACTGATGGGAAAATAACATATTACTTCAGGGAAGCTGATAAATTGCTTTTGGTTACAGAACTTCAAGGGAGGGGAAAAAAAGATTTAATGTTTTATTAATGTACTAGGAATTGTAGGAATCTAATTTCAGAGGGAGGTCATATGATTCGGAAGAGTTTCTTTGAGTGCAAGGAAGAGTTTTTGGACAGGCTTGGAGTGGTTTCTGGTTTTGTTGATTAGTTGGCTCAGAGAGTTTTTGGTTCAGGGGGTGTTGGTTTTTTCTCAGTAATTATTTTGCATTGTTAATATAGGTAAGTAAAATACATCAAGTAAAGCAACAGCTTGTTAGCTGTTTATTACTCAGGAACAAAGAATGACGCTTGAATAATGAAATTGATGTAACAAAGTAGTAATCAATGTTTTCAGGGATGGGTTTTAATCAGACAGCACAGATTATACTTCAGTATCTTTATTCAGCTCAAACTAGTATTTTAGTAACTGTGTTTCCCTCTATTTTTGGACATGCTTTTGTGTAAGTAGTGGTATTAACTTTGGATCAAATGTAAACAACTGATAAAAGAAAAGGAGGACACATTAAGATAAAGAAAATTTGAGAGATAGTAAAATAATAATTTTGAAATTATTCAGAGAAAAAGCAAACAGGGAAGGTGGGTTTAACAGTTCTGGCAGAAAGTTATGGAAATGATATTGTACAACATGGTACAACATCTCTCAGAAATTAAAGTAGACCAGGATTTCATTACTAACTGTAAAGTATGTGTGAAGTTACCTTGTGTGCAGAAAAAAGTATTCTGGTTTGCTTGGTCTTTTTTTCTTGTGAGATGACGCTACTGGGTTTTTTTAGAGATAGGATCTCATATTTCTGTATAACCAAAGGTTTGGGAAAAAGGTGGAATATTTGTATTTTTAACACCTCTAATTTAAAAGTTTGCTGGTTTAGTTTAAAAAGAAAGTGAACAAAATCCTCACTCCATTGATGTCAATGGCAGTTTTGTTATTACGTGTGTCTGACACAGTTAGAGCTTTGCCCTTATTTTTCCCAGTCATTTACAGAGTCAGAAATCGTATCAGAGCCATTCTCAATGTTATCAAAATAACATTAGCAAAACACAAATTTGATGCCTTCTTGAAAGATAAAATGTTAAATTGCTTCAATCCACTTTGGAGAAGCAAACCCAAGTTCAGTTCTTCCAGAACTTTCATGTGAAGTACTGCAAATGTCAATATGACCTTGTTCCCTTTAAATACTTCCATTTGCAGAAAGACTTCAGGCCATCTCCAGTCTAGAGAGCAAGGTCTCTCCTTACCATCCAATTATTGAAATCTGGAAGGAATGAAGAGTTCAAGTCCACCACTAAATAATTAATAGTCCACTGGCTATTTCTGTGATCAGCACCTATTCTGAAAGACAGTGGTTTAGGATGGCTGAATTCTTCAAGCAAGCAAGCTACAGTACAGGTACTGTAGAGCCAATGCTAAGATTCTCTGCATAAATATTATGATTGTAAATACAACCTATAATAGCAGAGATCCTATTACCTTTAAGACAGATATATTGTGGTTTATAGCAATAAAAAGAACAGATTTCTACCTAGCCTGCATGCAGCAAACTGGACAATTTAACTTTCCTTCCTAGTACTGTCTCTAATGATAGGGCAGAATTTTGGGTCGTCTGTTTGGACAAATTAGAGATTTTTTCATCCTTCCTTGTCTTAGAAGAAAATAAGTCCCTGCTAGAGCTGGGAATAGTTACTTTGCTCTCTTACTTAACTTGCAGTGTTGGAGGGTGCAGAACCATCCACTCTAAGGTCTACTACTGTTTTTCTGCCATGAAGTAATATGGATCTATCTAATCATCTTAAAGACTGGATCTAAAAGGTACAACACAGCTTAGTGTGAATTTAGGATAACTAACAGAAAATATGCTTAATAATTGTAATTTTAAATGACCAAATAACAAGAACAGTAATCCCTTGACAACTAATTATAGTACTTGACTGAGAAGGGATAACAGAAAGATTTTGAAAGGGGGGAAGTAAATGTCAAAGTCCCACATAAATCTAATTAAGAAACATGCCTTTGGAAACCTCTGTCCTGGATCTTGTCTCTTTTACTGCAAAATTGTTGTAAATGGCAAAATGCAGGTTACACTGAGGGCCTTCTGGAAATCAGACCCACATTCCTGCATCGGTCTTTGTTCTGTTCCTTGTTATCCCAAAGATGCATTAAGACTATGCTGACAATCTGCCAGCTGTTCAAAGCTCACATCAAATTTTTATGTATCTTGACATATTTTGTCTAAAAAGAAATGCAGATAATAACAATAATTTATCTTCTCTGTGACGTTTATTAACAGGTAACTTTTGGATGCTCCCCATTAATAATCCTATATTTCCTGATACACTTGTTAAATGAGGACTTGTTTGTTATATTAGCTAATGGCTTAATAATAAGTGTAGCCTAAGCTAATTAACTTTGTGATAAACTTTGGTAAATAATTAATAAGTATCTTCAATACAGTGATGCATGCCAATCTGTATTCATGTTCATAGCATTCCTCCACTAACTCTTCTTCTGTTTGGATAATCCTTTCATTTTGGCATCGGCCTATGTGCAGTAAACACTCACATATTAACTTTTGAGCTCTTGATCCATCTATACCTTTGTATAACCTGGTCTTTTTGGTGTGTCTTTTGAAGATAATCTACAAATTATCTTTATCTTTTACCTCTTTTGACTCTTTTACCTTCCAATAGATAAGTTTCAATATTAGTTGCAGTCCAGTCTTAGTAGTTTATGTGGGTACATCTGGTGTAAGAAAAGTGAATACATCACATTTGCTTAAAACCTCAGATTTCATTCGTAGTAGAAAGAATCTTTTAATGGAACTAAATAGCAATGCACAATGATGTGTGCATTGCTATTTATCGTGTGTTCCTAATGAAATTACACTGTTAAAAAGAAAGTGTGGTTATATTTTTTCAAAGGAAAATATAAAGGAGAAACGTATTGTTTATTGCATGTAAAACAAAATAGCAACCTTTTTATAGAGTAAGTCTTTAACTACATTCTCTTTTGACTGCATTTAGTCAGGCTGTTGAAAAACATTCTGTACACATGTTCAGTGGAAACGTTAATAAAATGACAATGAAAATTCCCATATACTTATTTCATCTTGGGAATGCTTCACCTTAGCATTGCAAGACTTCTTAAGGTAAACTGTTCTTTGAAATATCTGACTCCTAGGGACCATTTTGTGATAAGAGGTACTGTGGATGTCCCAGGTGATACTTCTTCCCACTGCCGACACACAGCCCCTGCAGGGCAAGTGCCCTAAAACACAGAGGCATTGCAGAAGGAGCAGACTGTGAGAAAAGTGAGGGCCTGTGCAAAGAAGAAATTGGAGTTCTGGAAGAGCAGAACGGGCCAGTGTAGTAGGAGTGGGTTTTGCACATGGGTCTCATAGGATGGATAAGTATCTTGAACGACTGAAAAGGGAATAATCAGTCAGCTTCTGCAGGCTAGACCTGGGAACTGGGAAGATAGGAAGAGCTGTGAGGCTATGATGTTTGAAAATTTTTCTGTGAACAGGAGAAGTGCTTATGAAGAAGTGCTTAAAAAGAAGAGGACTTTTTCTCAAGAAATCTGATACAGGCAACTCACTGAAGAGGGAAAGCAAAAGGAGAAGATATACTTAGATCTGGCCTAGCAAAACGCTGTTAATGATACAAATAGCTGAGAGGAAAGGCTGGGAATATCTAGGAAGGAGACAGGGATTGATCTGAGGAAAAGAATAGGATGATAGGAAGACTCAAATGGAGAAGCAAGGAGTGGGAGGAAGGGCTTAGCAGAGCAACAAGCTGCATGAGACAGGACAAAAGAGGCAATACCCACAACAGTCTGCTTAACTAGAAACCACAGTTTTTGCAGGATAACTCAGGCTGAAAAACCTAATGCTCATTTGTATCTGAAATCCTCTCTAGTGGATCTCAACTTAGTCCTGTTGTTAGTTATTCTTAATACCAACCAGCAATCTGTGTTGCAGATCTAGATGTGGTATATGATATAATCCCACATCATAGCTATGTGGATTTTTAAAATAAACCTAGAGAATTATGCATTGACATACATAAATAACTATGCAGTATTGACATTGTAAACCCAAAAGGTCTTTTAGAGTTAAAAAATTCCAGAAGATTAGGATTGCCTTTGCAAATAATTGCATGCTTGTGTATAATTTTTATCCATGGGAACTTTGCCTTATTCACTCCACAAGATGAAAGGACTCATTGACTCCACATGGATGCTGTGCTGTGTTCTATTCACATTGCTCAGTTTGCTGGCCCAAGATTTATTTAGTGTACACTATACCAGCTCTATTATTCAAGCTTCAGAATATTCAAGCTTACTAATTTCCATATTGGCCGTTCTGTGACATTGTTCAGTACACTGAGTACTCCAGAAACATGAATTAATTTATTTTCTCAGCATCCTTCTGCTTCTAATATTTGACTAAATAGTTGAAAGTACATTACTGTTTCTTTTCCTGTGTATTCCTGTGTATAATTTTCAAGTATCCTAACACAACCTTTAAAGATCACAAGTTTTTTAGCAAAAGCACACTTCTATTAAAAAAAATAAATTGCTATTTGATCTCTCCCTGTCTCTTTTTATAGACATGAGAACAAAAACAGATGACAGTGTACCTTGCAGGCTTATTCAATTTACTGATCTGTGTGACAATGTGACATGTCAACTTTTACATGTCTTATGTATTTTAGTACATGCTCCTGTCTTATAAAATTCACCTACTAAAGATATTGCATTGTCAATTTCATTGTCAGTTTATTTATTGTAAGTTGTTTTTTGTGGAAAGTTAAATTTAAAAGCTAATCCAGGAGTGGGAATGCTATTAATTTGAGAAACTGGGTATTGACAGAGTGGCTGAAATTTATATTCAGCAATTAGGGTAACCAAAAAATAAAATAAAATAATTAAGAAAAGTTATTTTGAACACTGAACTTTTTCAGAAGCACAGTGAATTAGTGGGAGAGTAGGAAAATTTGGTCATTGGAATTTTACCAATTTTTTGGTAAACCAATTCTACTAATTGTTTGGTGGAACTATTCAGAATCACAGGGAGATTCCTGCAGTGCAGGTGTTTAAATTTGGTCATCCAAACCAAAAGAGCCTTTGAAAACCAAGGAACAGGTGCCTGTTGCTTACACAATACAGTTTTCATCACCAAGAGTTATGAATGAGTCACTTATACTTGATTCATCACTGCAGCCTGTAGAGCAATAGGGGAAAAGTAAGGACTAAATCTCTGGTTCCTTAGTCTGGGGTCAAATCCCAGAAGCAGAAATAAGTGAGATTATAATGGCCAGTGGAAATAATTATGGACAAAACAACAAATAGGAATTATTCTTGCCCACAGTGTCTCAGATGATCCTAAAAGTCTTACTATTTTCAGAGGGCAAGAATGCTCTTGAGCATTTCATCAAAATTCGTTCATGAAGCACAGAGAAAAAAAGAGGAAATTATGATCTCATAACTTGCAGGTCAAGCCATTGAAATTATAGCCTTGTGAGAAAGAATGCAAGTCAGAAAAAATATTTAATTTTCCCTTTTTTGGTTTTTTTTTTTTAAGCTTCCTATAGTCCAGTAGTATACTCTTTACAATTTAGAATGACTGCTAGCTGAGAATTGCATAACTATTTATGAATTATACAGCTGCAAGGTGTTATCACAAGAACAAAAGAACATTTTATTGCCTAATAACCAATAGCAGCAGCAGCAATAAAAAGGCTTCTGGCTGAAAGACCTAAGTTGCATAATATGTGAAATCTGTTTGCTTTTATAACAATTTAATCACAAGCATTATCTGTATACCCTGGATTATCTGTTAGAGACCCCCCACCCCACTAATAGATCACCCTATATGCATGATCCACAACTGGAACATATTTTCATGGTGGATTTTACAAAAATGTATTTTGGTTTCATAAACATCCTAAAGTAAAACAGAATGCAGTTGTCTGATTGCTGGAAGACAAAAAATTCTGTGTTAGTTCAAGCGCTGTTTTATTGAGCTGTGTTCAATTTCTCAGAGCATTCAGAAATTTCATTATGAGATTACACCAGGCACCCCTAGCTCCAGCACCATAGCACAGAAAATGGGATGCCCAACACCTGCTGCTTCCTACATTTTGGATGCTATCCAATCACTATCCTATCACTATCTAATCCTGCTCTCCAAAGAAACCCTTTACAACAATGTCAAAAGTGAGTCTATCTTTGTGTGTGCTGGTTTGTAGTATTCACATTTTACTAGGCTACTTAAGCTGCTCTCTCCCCATCCCCTGTCCCTTTTTTGCTGTGAAAAACTGGAAATTAACTATAGTGACTTTCCTCTCAGCTCACTTCAGTCAGAATGCCTATAAGTCATCAGTGATGGTATTTCAGGCTATATTCCTATGTGTAGCTTTACATCTTGGTGTAATTTCCCTCAGCAAGGTGTGGCACACAAAGCCACCCTGTCCCTGCATGGCAGAGCTGGCATGTCACAAACTGATGGCGCATGATGCATCTGATTTAATTGACATTTGAACCTGAAACTCCTTATGGAGCCAGGAAAAGCCTTGATTCTGGGAGCTGTGCCTCCTCCTCCTCAATGCAGACAGATCTGAGATCTGAGAGGTCACATGCAGTTACCCTGGAGTCCTTGACTCTGAATCTCCAAATAACATTGTGGAGCTTGTGAAGAAAAATAAAGTGATTGAACCCACAGAGGTGGGTGGTATTCCCTATAGGCATATTCTCACCTTTATTGTTCACAGGCAAGAGGTCTCATCATTTATGTGAGAAATGTTTTAAGCTCTCTGTGCAACATCAGTGATCACTAGTGCTGGTCTGAAGGAGGGTGGGGAATATTCCTAGGCAACACACCCTCTCCTTGGAAGAAGGCTCAGAAGAGATGGGCACAGGTGCTTATAAAGCTCGTGTTATGAGCTATTTAGAGTGATAATCAGATTACATCCACATTAACAGCAGAAGGAGGGTATAGCATATTCTGCAGTAATGCTAAACTGCATTGCAAGCCGTGGACATAGAGAAGCTGATACTTTGCCTTTCCCCCGTTATTGAATGACAGCTACAATGTAAGATTGCCGGACAGAGTGAGTCATAAAAAGAGCATCAGTCAGCATGATTTTCGGCTCTTTCCCATTTCCTGTAATAAGCAGAAGCAGTTCTTTGGAAATTTCTGTTTTCTTTTGAGTTGGTAGATATTTTTTCTTAGATTGTTACAGTTTCACCTTCATTTCCCTCATGCTGTTGCTGGTTTCGTTTTTCTCGTTCTAACAAATCATTGAGTCCCTTACCAATTTCTCAGTCTTGCAGGGATACTGGTATTTTAGATTCTGGTGATGAAAAAGTATTTCACCTTTAATATCCAGATCACTGGGTCATTTGGCTGATTTAATGGAAACAGAAGTAGATGAATGTGAGAAAGCACAAGCAGCAAGACAGAAAGTTAACAGCAGTAAGTTAACACCCCTTCTAGCATCCATTTCAGGCAGTATGTTATCCATATTATCTTCCCACTCTTTTTGCTTTGCTTTGACACAGATCGTGACCATCAAGTGGTATATAAGGCATATGCTGTTGTTTTTAAGCATAAGCATATGGACAGTTATGTAATCTTATTTAGCGCTAGTTTGTTTTTTTGGCCAAATTCCTCTGAACTTCTGCTGTCCTATTTTTAGTGTATGGTGGAGAGGCATGTAACAAAAGAAGCTCAAATATATTCTTATTTATACATCTTAATTTGTGGAAAATACAAATTATTATTGTACTTTACTCGTAACCAGTTTTGGATTATATTAATTAATCTGCTTTTTGATAAATTACTTAGCAGGGAAGTGAAATTAGCTAGTGTGCTTATTGAATTAGTTGGTCAGCAAGTAAGTACTATCCATTTGAGAGGAGGGTAGACTAAGTTTAAAAATGCTTGAATTCTCCTTCAATAGGGGTGATGTTATACCAGCCATGAAAAGGACCATGTTCACTGTTCACTATTATAAAACCACAGAATTCTTTTGTTTCTGCTTCTGGTCCAAATTACATTTTGAGAGGAGGAATATCTTCTGCTATAGGAAAGTCAAGAATAAAATTAGTGAATGTATAAGCCAATTTCATAATTGCTCAAGCTTTTTACTGATGGTTTTCACCCACAATCTGCAAAACAAGTGGTTTCTTAGCAAAAAAGGCACTGAGCCTTTTTTTTTTTTACTACTGATCATGTTCAAACTGAATCTTTTTATGAAGAGGTAATTATTTTCATAGCACCATATATGCTGATTAATTATTTCAGTGTGAATCTTATCATCTGAAGTGACCTGACCCTTACAAGAAAATTTTCTTCGCACAAATAAGATTGCAGTCAAGCAAAGTATAGAATACTCTATACAGAAATGTACTAAAACTGAATTGTTAGTTTATTGTATTTGAATAAACTAACATTTTGGTAGTCATTAAGAGAAAATTAAGCATTTAATTAATTTGCTGTTATTTTCTTATGTAAAAGTGACTAGCAGTTATGTCTTTGAATAAAATTTGGTTTTCTCTCTGACCAGTGCTTAGAGAGCTGGCACGCCAAGTTTTTTAGGAAAACTAATGTAGCTTTTGACAGAAGCACAAAGTGATGACTTGGCACATGGCAGACAAAGGACAAACTGTTCAGTTGTGGCCCTAAATTTATTTCAGTGTAACCAGTAAACAGGGACACAGCATGGACTTTGCTGATTAAAAGCAGAATTAAAAAGCCTGAAGCTGCATTTGACAGTGTTCCAATTTGTAACCAGCTCAACACATGGGATTGTGTTTCCTTTTACTTTGTGGCTTCCGGCATCCGTATGCAGAATGTTACTGTTTCATTGTGGCTTTTTGTATTTTCTTCACTCTAGGAGAATTTATTTCTTCCTCTTGATTTCCTAGAGAGACTTAATACCCTCCTGCCCAAAATCTGAGATATTTGCAGCTTACCATATTGTTCCTTGTTTCACTGCTCCTGCCTTTGCCATCTAGCAGGACCTACCACTTTCAGCCTTCCTTAGGTGAGTGCTCTCAGTGTGAGGAATCAGAGTCAGTGCATGTGTGCATGTGTGCATGTGTGCATGTGTGATCTACTCATCCCACAGGTGAGGATTTCCAGGAGGTGGCTGCAAGGCAAGTGTTGTGCATATCTTCACATTTCCTTTGCTATTTTAATCTCATACATACTCCTGTGTGTCCCTTCTTCGTGTCTTGTCTGAATGGGCTTGGAGCAGAATTGCTCTGTACTGCAGGAGGCAACACGAAGTTAATAAATAATTTCTGATCATTAGCTTCATCTACCTCAAGAAGTACCTCACTCTTTAAAATGTGAATACTACTATTAAAAGCAATATAAATCCATTACAACAATATATTTGCTTACAGTGTATCACTATTTTTTGTACTTACATTGGTACAAGGTCTTGAAGGAGAATTTGGAAGTGGGAATTTCCTTGCCATTAATTATTTCTCAAATTACTACAGCCTTAGCCATTAACGGCTTGGGCTTTTAAAATTTTTATGTTGCAGATTTTCCCATAATTAAAAATATACAAAGTTTCAAACTTGCTAGGCCTTGAACATCTGTCTCTAGAACAAATATGTCTTTGGTTTCGATCGAAAGCTTGTATTTGCATGTGGCAACAGTATTGGACTTCAGATAACAAAGTGTTGAAAAATTCCCAGCTGAAATTCCCAGTGTTAGACCAAGTGGCCAAATACAATGGGTTGGATTCATCACTGTCATCAACAAGAGGTAAGAAAATGCTGCTGGTCAGCATGGAAATTTAATATAGCACAGCTAAGCCTGTAATCAACAGCAAACTGATCAAAGATATTTTTCTTCTGTTCTTCCATTTAAGGTGTCTGTTATAGCTGGCTATGGGAATTAGCACAGATCAGGATGGACACAGGCTAACAGAGGTCAGAAAAACAATCATCTTCTGAAGTTTTGCCATTGAATATGACTGAGTAGAAGTTCTTGTCTGTGAAAAAGAAGACCATGGGTTAATGCCCGAGCCAAATGTAGTGGTGAAGTTTGGTATTTTCTGAGGCAGCAAGATCTGTTCATTTTACACTAATTTACCTATCAACTTTCTGCATGTTATCTAGAAGAAAATTGTTAATCTCTTTCCTACTCCTTTAAAACAAAAGTTAGTTCTGGAAGGGCAGAACTGACCTTTACCATCCAAGATGTTTTTAGCTTCAGATTTGGAAGACTCAGAGTGGGCTAAATCCCTTTTAAAACAAACTTTCTTATCATCTCTTACGATTATGAAAACAGTATTTCTTACAATAAGTGGGAAGCTGCAAACACCAAGATCTTGTCTAAGCAGTAGGTGGCAGACTGCTCCCAGTAATCCTTAGGAAGTTGTGATAGTCCTTAATGCCCACGGGGCTGTAACTAAAGGTGATAAGAGAAATGTAAAGGTGGGGAGATTCCTAGGGTTCAAGCAGTCTGCCTAATTTCACAGAACATGCCAGGGATACTCGAGGCAGCCCTTGCCAGGCGAGGGGATGTTGCTCCCCCACGCCCTGTGTTATCAGTTCCTAGAGTAACTGTGGCTGTTACTCCGCCCTGCAGCAGCTGGGTGACCTCGATCTTGTTTTGGAGGATTGGCCACTGTTGAGGGAAAGCCAGTGCTGTCATGGCTTTGACACCTCTGCACAACAGTATGCCTGTAGTTCTGTCACCATTTGGAAATCCCTTTTAACTCCAGAGACTCCAGAGAGTTTTTAAACTAAAATAGAGTTTAACACATGGAATTATGTCTGAGGATGTCTGTGGGTACCCCAGAGCCTCTACTCATCTCTACATACACAGAGTAGTTTCTGAACAGTACCCAAAAAGCTAGGATCCAGTCTATTGACAAAACTTTTTTTTTTTGTGCTAACCCTTACCTAAATGATGTTTAGAAATATGGAACAAATATTTTCTCTTTATAGCAGATTTTATTTTGAATTTAAATTCACCTTGAGGGGTTTCCCCAATGCCCTGCTGCTAATAATTAATGTACTTAAGGATGCACTTTAGCCTTGGCTTTTGTCTCACATCTTTCATTTCAAGAGAAGCCTGTGGTGCTTATACAAACTGCCTTCCCATCACACTTGTTTCTCATGCCATTATTTTGCTGACTGTCAGACTCTATCTAGTGTATACCAAGATATTTCATTACCCGCCTAGAACTATCAAAGGAGGACTGTCCAGAGACTGCCAGAAACCACACAATCCAATGGTTGGTAAACACTTGGGGGAGCTGCCCATCCACTATGCAAAAATGTTGGATAAAGTTGGAAAATTAAAAAAAAATAGATTTTCATACTAGGAAAGGCATTATGAAAGTAAAAAAGAACCAAACATTATGGAATTTATTTTTTAATTAAGATTATGCTAATTGTAGCTGCTTCTATATTTAAGCTAACTCTTGAGACTGATCCTTTAGGCTCTGCTGATGGTTAGTGGGACATCCCATGGATATGCAGAATCAGAGTTCTTTTGGGTTTGCTTTCCTGCTCAGGCTATGTTATATTTCTACTGCATGCTTTGTCTAGACTAAGATTATGACATTCATCTTCAAGATGCTTTCTCTTGCTTTTATCTTCCTTAAAACATGATAGAATTTCTTTAGAACTCATACATGATGAAACATATATATTTTCTGAGTTCCTTTCCATGTGTCATGTTAGCTTACTATCTGTTTTACATTAGTTGCTTAGTGTATAAATGAAAGATTGATTTGAAAATGGGGCGTTGTCCAGCTATGCACAGTTCCTCTCTTTCCTCCCTTCTATGCACTCTTTCAGACTCAGGGGAAATCAGGAGTGATCTTGTCACAGTAACATTTACAAGAACTCAGTGGACATGTAAGCATATAGTAGAAAACAAAAACATCTCTGAGAAGAACAGAAAGAGTAACTTCAGGACTTGACAGAAGAACCCATTTTCAAAATGTTTATATTTTATTATTAGAAATCTCCCAAACACCGACCTATGACCTGTTCCTATAGTATTTTCAGTTTTCTTAGAATTTACATGAAACATTCTTTACATTTACACATAACATTCTTCTGCTCTGCAATGCAGTTCATTTAAAGTTTGTCATTGTTATTTCAGGATACACAGCTCTTTCTTGAATAGCCAAGACCTATCATCATCAAGAGCCTTATATTAGACTTTGTGTTTTCTCTGATGACAAATATAGACTACATTTTAAAAATACATCCTAAACCAGAGGATTATACATGATTATAAATAATGCACTTAAGAAGAGTCAGAGGATGTCTGCACTCTCCAAAGTGGCAGTTACTTTACTGAAATAAAGAAGAAAGTTTGTTTAGAATGCTCAGTCTGCTTTGATAATGCAAGCTATGGTTATGAAAATCTCCTAACATTTTGTTCAGAGATATTAAATGATTGTACTCTCACCTGCAATTCTGCAGAATTTGAGATTCTTCTTAGAGCTCAAGTCAGGCAGTCATTAATGACAACAGCACTTCATAGTGAAGAGTGGTCTTTACAGAAGGTTGTCATTCAAACCATAGTGAAACCTCAAGCAGACAACCAGACCAAGCAGTCCAGCTAGTGTTTTTTTTTTTATAGCATTGATATTACTGAATGTATGGTCAGAAAGGGATAGAGATGAATCAGCAGAGACTATGCTTACTGCATACACTGAGATTCAGTATGGTAGTTAGAATGAGGATTAATGGCTCATTTGGTTCACATACATGGCCAAATACTTTGGTCATTAAAATATGTAAAATTAAGCTTATAGTACTCTCTGTATTATTGTCCTTCACCTCTATCCTATCAGTAACTCAGAGGTGAAAGAAAATAGCTTTACAAGAGAAGATAACTAAGTAACTGCTGGAGATGGGCTAACTACAGCATTGCATGGTTTAATATAGCCTTTTTTCAGGTCCTTCTTTCCAAACATTTAACTGAGTGAAGTGAAAATTAGACCTTCATTTAGCAAAAGGAGACTTCTATGTGTTTATTTGAAGAGTACTCCAGATTACTGTGCTTTTTCATCCACATCTTCTTTTACTAAGAAAAGAGGAGTCTGTTTATTCTGGATAATAGATTGATAAAGCTCTCTTCCACCACCATATTACAGAGGATACAGAAGATTCTCATGTACAGCTACTTGTATCAGTAGCAAATGATCTCATCTGAATACAAGTTTAACATGCTATGTCTGAATTGTTCATTTGACTGCCCTGGAGGAATCGACCTGCACTGTAAAAGTATTTCTTCATATAGATTCTAATAAAACAAGTGAAGAAACTGTTGTACAAGTACAACAGTAATTCACTAATCACATCTATTTTCATCTTAAATGTGTGTGTTTAAAAAATTCTGAACAAGGTATAGGCTTCAGATCTGCTTCAGCTCTTGCTGCTTTCTGAAGAGCAGCCAGAAGAAACTGCAAGAATGCCTTAGAATGGAAAGAATGAAGGAGCTCCACTTCCAAGAAGTACTGGCACTGTCCTCAGACAGCTCAGTAGTTGTGGGTATTATGGAATTTTGCTAGTCTGCCTGTAATTATTGATCCAAATGCTGTCAACACTTGTGTGTTAGAGAATGGAGATCTTACCTATTTGGACCTTAAGTTACTGTCCATGTTTATTCTCATCTTCCTAAAGAGAAGACTTTATGATCAGACTGCCTTTTACAACTTTTCTTTCCATAGTTTTAGCTTATAGGGTAGATGAGCTAGGAGAATTGCTGTGTCCTCTGAAGTCAAGGGCTCACTGTAGGAAGTGAGCAAGAGATTTAGCTGCTGTAAACAGAGCACAAAGAAATTACCTTTTTTTGGACATGCACATGACTGCAGCTAAATATATACAGAGGCAAAGCCAGGACAATTTCTTTTGCCTCCATCTACTTTGAACTGATAAATGCCATTATTCTGCTCTCTACAGATTTTTTAAAAGACCACTGGAATGTCAGTCTGCAGGATGGAAAAAAAATTGATAATGCACTGAGTCTCAGGAGAAAACGTTGTGTCATTCTACAAGAGATGTTAACAGAAATTAGCAAAACAGGACTTAGTCTTTTAAACTGTCTTTTCAACTGTACCTGATGTCCTACGTGTGATCTTGCAGGTCTTTGTAGTGCTCTAATCCCTTTGAAGGTGAAGTTGCCTAGTCACAGAAGAGACCATGTAATGTAATAGTTCAAGTGATATGCAATTATTTCAATAGCAACTCATGTTTATCTGTTTGAGTATTAAAACTTGGCAATTTCTGATGAAGAGGCATTAGTGTCTAAATCAATAAAGTTAGCTGTTTATAGGTAAATGTCCATCTTTCATCCCCATCTTTATAAGAAATGCAATAAGGAATACAGTTGTTTTAACTCTTCCATGCCAAGAATACAATTCTGTGCAATATTGCTGACACCACCTCGGCATGGATTTGTGTGGGCCAAGGTTATGTGCCTAAGAATAAGCATTTTTATACTCTCATAATCACTCTTAAATTCCAGCACAGTAAATCATTAATATTCTTTTAGAGTAGAAGTTTTAGCCTTTTTTTTTTTGGTGGAGAATAATTTATAAACATAATTCTTGTCTTTTGGGCTTTAATCCAGGCTTAAGAACTTTTGGACTGAATAGATTTTTTTTTTTTTAATTCAAGTAAAAAGATTGCATTTGTCATTCTGCTTTCTTACCACAGCTAAGAAAACACATTACAGTGAGAGGAAATAATGTCATTTGGATCCAATGTCTCTGCAATACTGGTACAAATGAACATGAGTGATGCTGGCTGAGCCAATATTACTCTGGAAGTCAGAGGCCTATTCTGTGCTGACCCACTGTGTTCAATATTCAGGCCTGTGAAAAAAGAAGTTCCCAAATAAAATCAATTCGGTGAGAGGAGGTTGTTGCTGACTGAGGTGAAAAGTGCTGTGTGTGCACTATTGTTCTACCATAGGCACCAGAAAACCCTGCTGCAGATCATCTAGTTGCTACTGTAATTATTGTAGAGACAGATGATGTCACTGCTAGAGGGCAAATTGAAGAGCTTCATACCATCAACTTTATTTGTATCAAAGCAGAAGTGCTTTAAAATCTGTTCTTACAGAAGCAACAAATCTGAACATTTACTTTTGTTTGAAAATTCTAGAGGTACTGAAAGCTCCATTGTTTTTCAATAAGATGAAATTGCAAATGTTGAATTGTTTCTTTCAAGTACTTTATTGCAGTGCCACAAGTTGCTTGAAGACAAGATATTTTCTAATCACAAACAGTCTGCAGATTATACTAAGCAAATTGTAAATATGGCTGAAAAAATAAAAAGGCTATGAACTTGTCTACATGAACATGAACTTGTCTACTTTTACTCCACTGGAGAAATTTTACTTGATTTAAACACAGCAAGATAAAACATCTGTTCTATAAGTGAGATTCAGGGCCTACTTTACTAAGTTATTACATCTTTAATGTACCCTCATTAATTCTGAAATTACACCATCTGAACCTTTCATTACATTCTCTGTAATTTGTGTTCACTGGATCCTTTCTAAAAGTGCATATGCATTTTCAAGTATGACTATCTCTTAACAGAAAGGTGTCCCTGCAATGAAACTCTTTCCTGACAGCTCCTGCTTCAATAAGAATTACCTTATCTTTTGAAATTCTTTGTTACAGCTTAGGCTTGGGCAGCATAAACCATACAAAATGTCTCAGACACTTCACATTTTAATTTCTGTCTGAATCAACTTCTTTTTGTAAGAAGCAATCTTGGAAAAATATGTCTCATTCTGCTTCTCAAGGAGTGCAATCGACTGATTTTGTAATATTTCAAAACTGGTTCTTGCTGCACATTATCAGTCGATACATCTTCGTTTGTCAAGCATCTGACTTCCTCTAATAAGAAACATAATTTATCCTTAAGTGGGTACCAGCAGCATTGTGGATGTGGTAATGCAGAGCTCAGTATCAGGTAACCACTGACTGTGTATATATTTATATATATATATGCACATACAAGAGCCAGGATGAGTTTTGGAGTTTGTTCTGAACTTTTCCCCACCTTGATTACACTTCTAATAGTAACCAAGCCAACTCAGGCTTGTTTCCTAGAGCTGCTTTAATACATTTGACTGAAATATAGATATTCTTTCAAGTTTTTATATGAGGATAAAAATGACTAGTTACAAGCTGAAGCTTGTACATCTAAACCACCTGATTTAGGGACAGCCTTTCATCTTTTTGACAGCTTTGCATCAACCTGTTGTACAATAAAAATCCTGAACATGTAAGACTCAAATCCACCAGTTGATGATGATATTTCCTGAACTAGATAAAATGGAAATGTCATGGATACTACTAAAAGCTTTTTACTGAGTGAGAAATAATTTTCAAAAGGTGGACACTTCAGTAGCTGAAGTTATTACAAGAAATGCAATGTTTGGGAAGTGCTATACTCCCACAAGCATGTTACTCTGACTTATGCTATTTAATATATGATATTTAATATCACTATATATAATTATATCACATTTCAGCTGTAATATTGAGGGCTGATCTCTAGATCACTATTTCACTATCTCACTGATAGCTTACTGAGGCTCCTGGGCTCCACATTGCAACCCACAGAATGTGAGTGAAAGTCAGTCCAGAAGCAGTGTATTCACATTGCTGTGATGCTATGTCTGAGTTAAACAGCTCAATCTCTCAGCTTTCTCTCTTTCTGAATCTCAGCAGGACACATTGGCATCAGCACTTTATACCTGTTGGGCTGACCCTGCTGTTGGCACCTGTTTGTGTGGTTGTCTTGGTTTTTAAAGAGACTTCTCCAAGGTATTATAATTCACAGTATCCTCTGCAGGACTGCAGGATGAAAAAGTCTTGATTCAGTCTTGAAACATACAACAATAAGCAGGATTTCATACAGCAATATTAGTGCTTATTATGCATATAGTTTGTGATACTCAAGAGCAGTTACAGAAACACATTCCCTGACATCAGAAACTTACAATCTAAACAAAATAAATTGCACAGAAGAGATCAACATACAAAAAGCAGAATCATTGTTTTCTTACTTTGCGTACATCTTGCTAACCCATAGTATTGTGAACAGAGAAAGGAGTTTAAAGATAATGAAGAGAGTTATAGCTTGAGGAATTTTTCTAAGAGTTGCTCAAAAAACGCAGAGCAAAGGATCATTCATGACTGGGAGCTCAGAAAAATAGGAAAACAGTGTAGCAACTGAAAATAGATTTTAATATATTTACTTATCCATATTATTGAAGTTACAGACACTGGCCAAGGTGCTGTTGCCCTAAGCTTCTTGCTTGATACCTGGATATGTGACAGAGATGATCCCAGTTCTGCTAATTTCAGTAAGAGCTATAGAGGTGTAACTCCTTTAAAGAGCAGGCTGAAGACTTATTAGCTGAAGACCAAGGTCAAAACTCATGCATAAATTTGCATTAATAAATGCAGGAACACTATGTTCAAATGCTGGTATGAGTCTTTTTCATACAGTAATGCAACTTCTGCTCACTAAAACTATTTTCCTGTGCATCAGCAAAATAGCCATTTATAGGAAATAAGGTAAATATTACAGAGTGCAGTTTTAAAGAAAGGCTTGTCGAGCAGCAGAGGGCTAACTGGTAATAAGCAATATAAAAAAAAAACATAGGCAATAGCATTCCTTCACCCCATTGGTTGATATAAGATTGATTAATAGTAGTAGTGGAATAAAGATATAAATTGGAGTAATTCCATCCATCCGGTAATTCCTGAAATAACATATTTCTACAGTATTTCTCACTGCAGATGTGTAGAATTTTAGGCCACAGATACCTCAGTTGTTCAAGTATATTGAATATGCTGTGGAGATTATTTTGACCAGAGCAAACTGATTGGTATCAGCAACTTCAAGTATTCCTTGATATCTAGCTGCTCTCGCTTTCACTTTTTTACCTCCACTTTAAATGTCTTGGTAGCTGTTTCTACTCCTGCAGCGTCCATAATGATAAAGGAGGTAGAGCAGTACAAGGTTAAAAATGGACAACAGGCCAACAGCAACATTAAATCCAATAAAAATATCTGTGAAGAACAAAAAATAAATGAAAAGGGAGTTAATGAAAGACATAGGTGCATACCATTTTATATGCAAAGGTAACAGTCTAATTACATATATGTGCAATGTAAATATTTCTGGCAAGATCACATTTACTGCCATATGCAACATAAGAATATATACTTCAATCCCAGAAATTTATAGATTGTTTCCTGTTCATAGGGCAGGAGGGCCTATGTATAGTTAATGAAAAAAGAAAAATAGTTTCATCAGGGATCAGCAAAATGGTGAATATCTGCAGGACAGGGGAAATAATGGGACTATGGAGAAGTAACATGTATTGCCTTGCTCTTCTCCTCCCTCCCAGAAGTAATATTCAGGCAGGAAGAGGTTATCAGTTCTCAGCTGTTAGTAGATCATGGATCAGCTGCACTCAGTACAACTGCAGAAATACAGACACCATGCATTTGCAAGCCATTTTTGCTTTGCATTTGCAGAAAGTCTGCTGTATCCAACATGAACAGGACCCTTGTATAGCACTGACATCCATACTTCTCTTAGATGTTTTCAACAAGTGGAGATCTGGTTTTGACCACGGCCTTTAGGCAGCTCCTTTTGTGAATATGCTAATTTAATTTCTACTGACATTCCTTGTCCATAGCAAATCTGGCCCACTCTTAAAGAGAAATCCATTGATTGTATGAAAGGTACAAAGTTTGGAGCCACTGATAAAATATCTGCCTCCGTGTCTTATGTGGAAAATACAGAACTGTTACTCTACCTTTCATTTTGTCTTTCTTCCCACATTCTTTTGACCAGTTTTCTGTAATCACAGGAGAAACTAGTTCAGCGAACTTCTCAAGTGGACAAGAAGAGGTGCACCCCGGCAAAGTGAGGAGATAAGGATCCTTTGAAGTGTCGTTCCGATAATGCATTTCAATGCTATATTGCCTGATTAACAACATTGAAAAGTTTTTTTAAAAAAGGTTCTTAAATAGAAGGTTTCCTACTTTGAGACAGCATGTTGGAAATAGGCTCTAACATCCTACTCTAGAACCTGTTCTCCAAGAGTGGAGGCTTTATGAAAGACATCTGCAAAGCCCAGTTTGCCAAAGCTGTTAATTTAACTGCACAGATCAACAGTCAGCTGAAAAGGTCTTTCTGCAGGCTCTTTGAATGGCACCAGCACTGGGCTCTTCTAAGCCAAGTGGCTTACTGTGGGAGTTGTGTCTTGGAAATGTTCTTGCTATCATCTGGAGAATCAGGAAAATTTATTTTACCACTTTCTTCCCTCACATAAGGCTTGTTTTACCTCTTCTTCCTGTCTTTCAAAGCATACATCCAGAAAATGTAATTTTCCCTAGTTTTAATATGACTTTGTGCCTATGGGCTGTTAGTGAAACTTCTGTTTAAATCAAAATTGTATCTTCTCACAATATTTGAGAGAAAAATCGTTTTGGGGAAGAGGGTAGCAAGTTCTAAACACTTTTTCTTGCATCAATAAGAAGATACTTGCCCATTGCTTTCTTGGTAGAGTTCAAAAAACTGGCAAGCAGCATATGGTGGCAGTTTTCCATTGAAAATATTGAGAGCAATCTGGAGAGCCCCAACTGTGGTGTCATGCTATTGGGAAAAAAAAAAATCCATCCTTTACAGTCAATTAAGTCAACTAGCATTCATCCAGAGTTATGAGACAAGAGTAGAGACGGAGTGGAAATCATGATAAAAGAAAACCTGTGTAAATTTGACCATTAAAATGTGTTCAGTATGTTCACCATTGGGAAAAAACATGTTAACTGATTACTACAGACAGCAGGAGGCATTTCCAAAGAGTTACTGCAGTATGTGTCTTACACCATCTGGCAGGATTTTGGAAACAGATACTGAGGGAAAGCAAGACGTGGTTTGAGTAATAAATCTAGTTTTTCAGTCCATTTTCTCTTTTCCTTCCTTCAGTAGTGTCTTTTGCTCCAAGGTCAGATTAAGGCAGTGTACAGTAGTATAATCTAGGGCATTTCAAGTGAAGGTGAAAGTACTTTTTTTTCAGGTAGTATACCAGACAAATAGTTTTGTTCAAAGGCTATTCTCCTTTTTCCACTTCAGATTTTCTTTCTATTGTTCCTTCTGTTTGGATTCATACAAAGAAATCTCAGTTTGGCTTCTATTTTTATGGGATCTGTTACCCACCCACATATAGTTTCTTCATCTACCCATTATCCCTACTTTTGCAGGGATCATAGGAAGAGGAGCTGAAGGCAGGAAGTCCAAACACTTTGGTGCATAAATTTTGCAAGCGTCTTTAGGCACATATATATATATATCTGCCAGACCTATTTATACTATAGTCTAGCAGCTATGGTATAATTAATATTCAGGTTCTGGAATTTTATAGGCTGATCAGGCTCAAAAATAACAGTATACATGAACTCAGGGTATTAAAGCAGAAGTGAAAAATCTGGATGTACTGCTCTTCTTCAAAAAGAACATGGTAGTACTGGAGTTGTGTAGGAAGGACAGTGAGAGAGATATGAGGTATCAAGTAGTTTCTATGGGAGAAAAGGTAAAGTACAGTGGGACTCTGTCTTGGAAAAGGAAATATGGAAGAGGGGTGACAGAAAATACTAAATTAATTAGAGACCCAGAAAATGTGAATAAAAGCAGGAGTACTTTTTAACACAAAAGTCATTGTCACAGGATGTTGCAGATTCCAAAGGTATAAATGAATTTAATAAGTAATTAGGCAAGTTGATGGAAGACAGTCTGTCAAGAGAGACTAAACACAGGGACAAATTCTGTATCAGGAAGTCCCTAAGACACAGATTGCTGGAAGGTTTTATCACTCTCTGCTGTCTTTATTCTCACATTCATCGCTGCCTTTGGCTCTTGTTAGAGACAGAATAATGGATGAGCTAAGCAGATCTTGGCCTGATGAAAGTGGCCCTCTTCACCCTCTAAAATAAATAAAATAATAGTAGTAGTAATAAAAAAGAACCCACAGAAGAGAGGTTTGGAGGCACAGCTGAAGTTCTGCTATGTGCCAGTATCTTTGGAGCACTTCAGGAAAGATGCAACGAATAGAAACTGCACCATTGGGTTGTAGGAATAATGAAGGGTAAAATATATTTGGTTTTTTTGCAAAATATACTTTAACTAAAACTGAGGTGAGATCCATGCCTATACTGTGTTCTTGTACTGATTGTTAGCTGAATTAAACTGTAGTGTATTATTCTTTCATTTAACTTAAATACTGGTAAAATCAAAGCAAGATTTATGAAAGATGAAAATACTCACTGCAGAGTAGACCTCCATTTTTGTTGGTTTTGAAGAATTGGCAGCTTGTTTAATACTGTTTAAAATAATATTCACAAGGACACCTTAAAAAGATGAGAAAAAAGGAAGTGGAAAATGAAGGTATAATGCTTGAATGGAAACAAAAAAGACAAAATAATGTGAGTATCAAATATAGGACATCTACTCAGGCCTCATATTCATTTTTCAGTTTAATACAATTTTGTAACTACAGAGAAGATATTACAGAGGAGAAATATATGATTCATCATCCAGGTCAAGTGAAGAAGCAGGATTCACAGGAAATCATTTAGAACCATCCTGAGAACTGGTGATAATGACACTTCGAGTTCTGTTATGCTGAGATCTCTCCATTTTTTTTTTTTTAGTTTTCTTGTAGTGTGTTGGAATAATGACAACTGTGCTGGTCTCTTCCTCTCTACATGCCAAAGACATATTTTTACTATTTACTTCCAATATGTTACATGTTATTGATTCTTTGCTTTTTCCAAAGCTCTTTTGTACTTCTTCTCCAGTCCAAAGGTATTCTATAACCAATGGGTATGGGTAGCAGAAATTCCCTGAAGCACAATTTATATCATTCTAAGGAAGGAGGATGTAACTGGTATGCCAGTGAACATTAAATAGTCCTGACTGTGTGATATGGTCATCTGCCAGCTAATAGGCTTTACTGCAGATTGGAGCCAGTAATTGCTATATATTTGATCCAGTGATGTGCATGCCTAGATGATGGATCTGCTAATAATTCTTTACCTAGATCTAGGCTGCACAGTAGGTGCATTAGAAAGCCTAGCCTCAAATGTTCCAGCCTGCAAATATTCGAACTCAATTGTTTGGATTTCTTGCTCATGGATACCTGGGGATCATGTGATAAATTCCAGGGTTGTGTCCTGAAGTAGTGTCAGAACGTGCAGCACAGTCTATGTGTCCTCATTTTGGAGCTAAGCAGTAGTTCCCAGTTCTTTTTGTTCTCATGGTATAGACATAACTGGAATCTCTCAGCTTCTATTCTGATCAGACTGTTTTGGAGCAGCTTTATATCGCTCAGAGAGCTACAAATATGTTGCCAGTGTTTTGACACAATGTATAACCAGTACATCAAAGGGAGAAAAAACAACAGTAAACAATTAGAAGAAATGTTGGAGAAGCAACTAAATCTAACCTACTATAAGGTAAGTAATGATCATAACCATGAGGGCCTGATTTATTCCCTTAGTTTTCTATAATATTTCTAAAAAGTTCTAATACCTTTTAAAATCTGGAAAACCTGAAGATATTAATTTTTATGCCTTGTTGTGGTATTTTATCCATGCAAGTGGCAATGTTCATCACATATTTGAATACTTAATATGGCATCCAATGTCCATAGTTTCAAATCAAGGGTTTGTTTGAATAATTTTGCATTAGTGAAGTGACAAGATGTTGCATTACCTCCTCCTTTCTTAAAGCTATGCATTTTTTGATTTACCTCCTTGTAGTCGTGATTTCTCTTCTGTTTTATAAACCCCAAATAATGAGAGTAAAGCCAATTCTGCCAGTTTTTCCATCTTGTTGATTACATCTTTAGTGGCCCATACAGGAAGAGTGTAATTATGAATATCCTAGTGATAAAGGAAAACAAAAGCATGTTTATAATTCACTGGTTTCCATCATCCTATCATCTACCCTCACACTACTTAGTTTAGACTTTCTGAGGCTGTCCTGCAACTCTCTGCACAGTATGGTTTTACTCCAGAGCATGCCCTGAAACAAATTTTGTGGGAATGGGGATTGGCCTGAAGTGAGTGAATGGGCAGAGCAGAAGCATCAAAATGAAGGAGATTCCATATAGGTATAATGTGTTCTTGCTATAGAGATACATGTTTTTGGTGGGAAATATTGCAGACATATGTCTTCTCTTTCTTTCTCTGAGTCTTCAGGTTATAAGTGTCTAATTTTTTCTGCCTTTCCATATAGTTGTCCACATACCATTTCTATCACTGGGCAATTAGAGACAAATGTGACTCTTCAGTCATGTGACAGTAACAGTGTCTTATCATGTTTAATTACCTCAATTTGTAGAGGATATGTTCAAAATCCTTCATGCACTGCTGGTAATGACTGGGGACAAATGGAATTATCCCATGCTTGGGGTCAGTTTGGGCATTTTTTAACTGGTAGCAATTACTGTCTCAAAAATTTTTAACTGATAGATCTTTCATGATCTCTCATGTTCAAAATCATAAGTATTTTGATGTTTACCTTTTAATAGTTTAAAGCTAATAATTTCATTTCTCTGTTAAAAATCGCAAATCTATTATAGCCATCATGCTGAATAATTCTATAGCAGCCTATTGGGAAGGGAAAAAAGGGAATAATGGGAATAGTAATAGTTCTTAAAACATGAAATGGAAATTACAGTCTCCCAAGCGGTAGATCATGTTTTTCAGTTATCTTTTACCAAAGCACTGAAATATAAGTTAGATTCAAATTAAAAAAAAAAAAAATAGGAGACAATACAACTCATTCCTGGGAAAACACATTGCCATGGTTTAATTGGAACCCAAAGTTGGAGTTATATTCCTCCCCAGCATCTATTGATTTATTATTACCTCACAATGGAGAGTGTCATATGTATTCCAGAGCTGGAAATTGTCCAGTATTTTAAGGTGATTTAGTTCAAGCCCTGTGTTAACTGCCATTGTTTGCAAAAAATCCTGTGGGGAAAAAGTGCAGAGTATACCACAAATGCTCAATACACATGAAACATACAAGCAGATAGATTCATTAACAGCCAACCTTTTCACAGAATTTTCACAGAATTAAAGAATAAGCTGAGTTTGAAAGGACCCCTAAGGATCATTGAGTCCAACTCCTGGCCCTGCACATGACATTCCTAAGAATCGCTCCATGTGCCTGAGATCATTGTTCAAATGCTTCTTGAACTCTGCCAGGCTGGTGCTGTGACCACTTCCCTGGGGAGCCTGTTCCAGTGCCCAACATCCTCTGGGTGAAGAACCTTCCTCTAATTTCTAACCTTGTGGATGCAATAGTCTGGTCAGAGAGAGCGAAAGCTAGATAAGCTTTCCCATTAATTGGTCTGGGAAACTTTAGGCAGCTGGAGAGAAAGAATTCTAAACAGTCTGCACCTGGTGTTTTGTAATAAGCTGTTTTGCTCATAAGGTTGTTTACAAATTGGTGTCTTGTTAATTAGCCAGTCATGTGAAATATATTGATTAAATGACCAGTCAGGTCCATCTGTATCAGACCACTATATAGAATATGCGGTTTCAGTAAAATTAGGGCTTTTGCCACTTAGCCTTCTGATCTGACTCTGTGTCATCTCTGACCCAATGGTGACCTGACCTAAACAGGGGTTTAATTTTTCAATTTGTTTTTGCATTTTAACAAAAGAAAAAAATGTAATTCCATGACTTCTACAACTTAGTTACCTTCCTTTTTCTCACAGCTTGGGTTTGTTTTGATTTTTGTTTGTTTGTTTTTCCTCTTACCATGTATGGTTGTATTCTACTTTGAAATTCTTTAGATGTTTGTGTTTCATGCTGGAGTTCATCAAAACGGGGACAGTTGGGCAGAGGGAAGTTCAGCCTCTGAAATATGAAAAGGAAAACTTAGAATAGTTCTAAAATTATCAACACCCCTCTGTTTTTTCTGTTGCTGAGATTAATGGTGTAATATTTTAGACAGATTCATGGTTGTGCTAGACCTACTCAATAATTGTTTGCTTGGGTACCTTAATAATTAATTCAGTTAACATAGTGAATAGACTGGGGTAACTTGACTATTCAATGGCTACTTGTTTCTGTGATAGCTTGATTTCCCTAAATTTAACTGATTTTGGCAAAAAGAAATGGCACCTGTCTGTCAAGGGATTGCTTTGAGAAATCGGTCAGGGTCCATGATCAAAAATTTTAAAAAACTACAATTTCCCTCTCATTTTCTGCATTCCCTTAGCTGTAACTTCACCTGGTAGTGGAACCTGAATTGCTTCTCCATCTACACATCCAGGTTTCATCTCTTTGCAGATAAACAGGGGATTATGGTAAGCATTTTAAGTACCACTTAATAGAAAGAACTTGAAACAAAAGAATAACAGATTGTTCTCCTGAAATATCAAAAAGCTGTGGGGCTAAGGGCTCTGTTCTTCTTTGGGAAATGGTTCACTTTTACATACTCCAAGTGTGTGCTTTACAAGGTCACACGATAATACATATTTGATCTGAACAGCATGTAAATACATGCATCCTGCAAACCCTGAGCTCTGGCAAAAAAGATTTATATCAATTGCACAAAGACAAATGATCCCTGATACAGCATAAAATGTCAGTGAAAAGCAATGGTGAACAAAACAAGCCTGTGCTGGTTCAGCACTTTGTCGCATCACTAGAGCATTTTTGACCCAGCACTAGTATTATCCTGTAACATTTATAGACTGCACTTCCAGCATGTCTCCAGTGGGACATTGGCAGCAGCCACCAACTGACCCTAGCCCACTTTCCCTTGGATAGGTTTCCAAGGGTGCAACTTTTCTGTAACAGCAGCACACTGAGGATGAGAGCTCAAGGTTGCAATATGAGACTGGGGAATGTTGTTTAATTACACAATAAGAAATGCTTCTCTGCTGTATGTCTTAATTATCCCTCTCTAGGTGTTATTAATTAAGCCACTCCCTTTGGTTTCATTAAGCAGTACTCAGTACTGTTGCCTGTCAAGTCTTGATAGATCTCAGCAGCTTAAAAATAAACTGTGATTATGGTTTTTTTACAGGACTGTGCCTGGCTCCAGTTTCCCACTTTGTGTTGCTTGGGGCTTGAACATACCTTCAAACATCTGCTTGGTTTAACAAGAGAACAATGTTTTTTTTTCCAGGTGGTTTGCATTATAAAAGGCATTTTGTGCTGCTGCAGAGGTGTGTTTGATGGAAGCATCAATACTCACTCCTGAAGCAGCCACAGAAGTGATGAGGCACTAGAGACTCCTACAAATGAGCTTCCCTTCCTCAAACAGGTTGTTTCATTGCACTATGATTCCTCTAAGGGCTTTGAGGTATTATATAGCCAAAACTCTAACCACTTAGATGTTTTTCTTGTCTTGTGGTGAAAGGACTTGCTCTGGGTCCTGTATTTAAATAACAATGACAGTGTTCTTTTCTGTTAGGAACAGGGTTAAGTTTCTGGCTGAACCACACTTGCCAAATCCAGTTTGTGGGAACCCTTTCTCCCTGTACCTGTTTTCAAATGTGGTCTCTAAGAAAGGAGCAACATCAAAGGGAGAGAGGTGCGGCAGCCCCCTAATGAGTGAGTCTATCGTCTGATGTTGGTGATGGGCAGTTATGTAATAGGGAGTTTGTACAAATTTCCTTAAAGTCAGCTTCTCAAAATCCTCAAAGCCAGAAGTAAATAAGGCTTTCTTTTTTTTTTTTTCACACTCACAAGCTTTTTATCCTTGTTGGCCACACTGTTCCTTACACAGTCCTTGTCACAAGAGCAAGTGAAATTAAAATCTAAACCTGACTCGGCCAGAGTGAGCTACATGAAGTAAAACTTCTACAGAACATATTATTCAGGTAGGTCTACCCTTATGATCTGCAAGAGAAGTGCTAGGGTTTCATTAAATGTTTCTATAGCGCTGAGCATAAAAGAGCCCTTGTCTGTAATTAGAATGCCTAAGTGATACCAGAATAGGAAGGTAATCATTTTGAGGTCATTACAGTGGCTGGTGAAAATTCAATTCCTTGAATAAATTATGGAAAAAAAACTTTCCAAAGAGACAAAATCTGCCTAGTTGAGTGGTGTTTAGAAAAGCACTTGTTTCCTGTAAACGTTTAGGGCAACTTCCCTAGAATATTGTCCAAAAGTGTTCTGGTCAGAAGAAATAACCTCGGAGAAAATGGTCGTGTGTGTGATAATTCAGGTATTCTGCAACTATGGAAGGAGGATTTTCATGTAGGTGTTACAGTTGACCTATGACATACTTGTCAGCCAGTAGCTGCATTTGATATTTTCTATTATATTGAATTTAAAAAGATTGAAAAATGTTTTTTAGCTTATTTTCTTTTTTTCTGTTCTTTTGCTTCAGTAAAAGATTAATACTTTATAGAATGCTTCTAGCCAGTACTCACCAGCTCTGCTGTTTTTTGAAAAATGTGGACTGGAATGGGTTGCCAGAGAAGCTCAGGGTTCCAAATTTGGCTGCTAGTTGGTGGAAAGAGGCCAGAAAGATATGACTGGGCACTCATAATGGTGCGATCATAATCTGTACTTTGGATGTAAAACTGAAAATAGAATGGCAAAGAATTAAAGATAAAATGGAAACTATAAAATATTAGAGAAATTTTACCCAACTTGTCAATAATGACTTCTTGTTTTCAGTTTTATATTTTGCATAAAGTCAAAACAGTGAAACCATAAGTCAGCTTTCCAGGGTCCTACTTCAGTTTCACAAATGGAATTTTCAAGGCATCTTTTAATTTGGAGTCTAACCTTCAGCCTGAACTGAAAGAATAGGAAAGCATGATTTCAAAGAAGGACTATCTCTGTCATATTTTTCTCAATCTTAACATTGATACATATGATTTAGTGAAGGACAGGTTAACAATTGGACTTGAAATTCATAAAGGTCTTTTCCCACCTAAATGATTCTATGATCTATCAGCCATCAGGAATGTTAAAGCACTCAAAAACATAAACTTCTCTTGGAAGCATGGCAAAGGTCTTTCATACCTTCCCATAATGCATGCCTTCTAAACAGACCAAAATGTTAGAGGTGTCTTTGCCACAATGGATCTGTACTGTATGATAAGCACATCCAAAGAGCTGTTAGACCTCTCTGTTACAGGAGGAAGTGTGTAAGTATGGCACATCACATGACTGGATAGGTATTTATCTTTCAACAGAGTAAAACAATAATGGTCACTGTACAAATTCCCAACTCATTCATCATGGAGCTGTTCAGTTTGGGAAAATTAGATTGTGAAAGACCCAAACAGAATGTAAGAGCTGAAAAATAGACTATATTTTGTGTTTACCTTGACATAAGTCTGTCTTTCAAAAATGTTCTTCTATTACCTGAATTTCTCCATTAATGAAATGAGTATGATAATGTGCTTTAAGTCCATAGTTCTGCTATGCCAGAGAAATGTGCTGCAGACAGATCTGCTCTATACCTCTTGCCTGTTGTATGTGCTGTTCAAGAAGCTGGAATAGCGTTTCCTCATGTACTGTCCAAGTTCAAATAGCTGCTGCATTCCAGTCTGTAAGGCAAGCATATGGGTGACTACTAGATTAAGGTGACTAGAGACTTTTAGTATAAGAGTGTCTTTTTTTTTCTTTTTTTAATCTTTAGCAATCAGCTTTTAAGTGATCATTAACTGCTTGTATAATGTACTGTTATTGTGGTTTAACCCCAGCTGGCAACGGAACACCACACACCTGCTCTCTCACTCAGCCCTGGTGAAACTGGGGAGAGGATCAGTAGAGTAAAAGTGGGAAAACTCCAGAGTTTGAAGACAGCTTGACATGAAAAGCAAAAGCCACACATGCAAGCAAAGCAAAACAAGGAATTTATTCACCACTTCCCAAGGAGAGGAAGGTGTTAAGCCTCCAGGAAAGCAGAGCCCCATCCCAGTTACTTAGGAAAACAAACAACATCAAGCTGAATGTCTGCCCCTTCCTCTTTCTCCACCCAGTTTTATATGCTAAGCATGGCATCATATGGTACAGTATCTCTCTTTGGTCAGTGGAGACCTGCTGTCCCAGCTGTGTCCCCTCCCTACTTCTTCTGCACCCCCAGAAAAACTGAGGGTGGTACAAGAAGCAGAAAAGCCCTTGAATCTGTGTAAGCCCTGCTCAGCAGTAACAAAAACATCCCTGTGTTATCAGCACTGTTTTCAGCACCAAACAGAGCCCTGTACCAGCTCTCTCTCAGCCAAAACTAGAACAACTGTGTATGTTGCAGATGATCTAGAATTTTTAATAGAAATGTTCACTTATATCTGTGAAGAAATTATATGTTCTGAAGTGCTAAGATTGCAGTATCTGCTACAGAAAAGCAATGCCCCTGACTCTACTATTTCCACAGTGCTGTAGATCTGTAGACACCGATCAACATTGTCCTTTACAATGTATGTCATTTAGTGACAGCTGAGAGAGGATGATTGACAGCCTAGTATTTATCATTGTCATTGCTCTGTTATTTATCCAGCCTTATATATTTGTGGCTTATATTTCATGCCCTAAGTAGCATTCTTCTGTGTTTGCTTTGGTGTGCCTGCAGTTGTTTTAGGTTGCACACTGTCTTTTCTGTTATTTATTTCTAAAGCCTGAGCTGAACTTTTTAACTTCTACCTGTCAGAGAAGTACATTCCTACTACTGATTTTAAAAAATAGCAAAATAGCAAAAAGCTCTCAGAAAATAAATGTCAAAGCAGGAATGTCTTAGTACATAAGCTAGTAACAAGATAGTTATACAATTCATTGTTTTCAGTGTGTGAATTTTACAGATTTTTCAAACCCCCTTCAAACATTAAACACTGAACTGTCTCTGTTTCATACTTCTGCACCACAACAAAGTGTTATTAGGCAATGCATTGGCTTCCTTTTGCTCCAGAGCTTTGTGTGTTAAGTACAGCCAAAGAGCTAACGCTTGATGTTAAAATGCCAGAGCAGCACGTAGGTTCAGTGCATCCTAGTGAAACTCTGGACTGCAAGTGACCTTGTTGAAAGACACATTGTCCCCAGAAGCAACCTTCTCCTGCAAGTCTTCTCTTGTTTTGTGAATTGGTGGTTGTCAGTCCAATGATGAGATGTGGACTTGTCACTTGACTTTGTGGGCAGGTGTTGTGTCTTTGCCCTTTCACAGAGCTCAGTACTTAATGGTCACTAGAACTTCATCAATGTTAACAGTACAGTGTTTAAACTTGCAATTTTTTTTGAAAGCAGACACACTATCAAGAAGTTGTTGCTTTTAGGAAGGTAATTATAAAGCTATGATGAACAAGATTTCAATTTAATAATAGCTAAATGAATAATATTGCAAAAACGTTTATGAATTACTGGTATTGGTATTTGCTAATAGCAACTATCAGAACCTGGGATTTTTGCTAATGCTTTTGAGACACACACACACAAAAAATATCTTCCCACTTCCTCTTTTAATAGCATTTTTAAATTCTTCTAAGAAAGTCAGCATACCTTGGTGAGCTGTCCAAATCCCTGGGGCCATTCACTTTCTTTGTGTAGATCAGTTGGAAAGTTCACAATTGGTGTTCGGTCACCGTGTCGGAAAACCTGACAATGTAAGCAATAAAAACTCCTTGAGTTCATTACTGTTAACACTCTTATCTAACTAGTAGTGAAGCGTACATTATACTTCCAGTGTCATTTTTCAAATGAAAATGTTGCAGAGTCTACAGAAACCTAGTCAAGTAGGATGTGGATATATTCTTTAAAATCAAGATTATATATAATTATATTAGAATTAAGTGGGCATAAGCCTGATGATTTTTCCTTCTAGAACATTAATCACCCAAGATATTAATGTTGGGATTGTGTTCACAACTAGGCATCTAGACAGGAAATATGACTGAATTTTGGAAACTCAATTCCTCTGAATATTAAGCCAGTTACTGATTTGCTTAGATTAGTATTTAATTACTTTGTCATAGACACGAGAAATTTTTGTAACCTTTTTTTCATAGCAGTATCTTTAAAAGTAATTCTATGTACACATGGATCTTATGCTCAGTTTCTCAATCATCCTAAAATATAAAGATAAAACAGTATAAACATTTACATTGTTGGCTTAATTAATACTTTATTAGTACTTTTACATGCATATATAAAAATATTTTTTAAAGTCTTTAGGATTTTATTTCTATCAAATTCAGTGAGAGCAAAGGGTTTGGTTCCTTTACTATCCTGAACAGTCCAGTATGCTGAGTACTAGTGTGATGCATTCAATCATATGATTTTTAATCAGAAAAATTAAATGAACCTTTTTGTATTTTTATTCCTACATACAAAGGAAATTACAGCCCTAGATTAAATGATTCTGTAAAACTAAATTATCCCCTCTAAGCATATCCTGCATGGGCTTAGAAAAATTAAATCCACAGAAGTTTCACATGAAACAAAATGCTGAAATACAAATTCACAGGGCTCCAGACAACCTTCCAGGATGCTGACCCAAATTGTTGGGAAAATTGCCTTTGCTTATCAATGTTCTCATCACCAACTTAATTCCTGACTTAGCACAATAAAATGGCGATGTACCAGCATGGTATATCTGTTAATAAAATGACATTTGTGCCCTAATACCTCAGTGGTACATAACTTATTTATAATTAATACTCTCCACTGCCTCATTAAGCCACATCATTCTTGCCCAGACATCAGAGAGGGCTGTTCACACTAGTTAGTTTGCCACTCCCACTGGGAGGTGTTTCATGTTTATATTTTTCAAAGTAAACACCAGTGGTGTGACTTAATGTTTTAATTACAACACACACCCTTTCGATCAGCCTTCTCTAGTAATGCACACAAGCATGTGCTAGAGCAGGTACTTCAGAGATGGAAAGTACTGTCCATTAAAGGCAAATATAATTGGATTTCTCCCTCTGTTCGTTTTCTACAAGAGACAACAAAGCTTGCTAGAGTATGAGTTACCAGTAGAACACGTAGAAGACTGCTTATTATGTTTTTTGTTTTGCCAGTTTAATTTCACTATGTGGCCAACCTAAAATGAATATTTTGCAGTGAATTGAGGAGGGTCTTCAGCCTCATGATTAAGTTTGTTGTTTGGGTTTTTTTTCATTTTCTGTGCAATTTTTAATCCTCTTTAAATCTCATTTCTTATCATTTGGAATCTCAGTTGGTTCTTTATAACAATTTCTCAGTGCACCTGTAGTGAGCAGGAGAATAAGTTACATTGTCTGGTGGCTGATTCAGCCAAGTGCAAGAAAAATGAGTGATAAGGACTTTTGTACTGCTGCTCATTTCCCTTATGCTTACGTACATAAGTGTCAGGTAGGATTTATTAGTTTTTCTGGACAAGCTGGTACCTGTGTCAAGAGTGAAGGTTAAATTCCCAATCACAACATAGCTGCATCCTCTCTTGTTAAATTATCCAGCTTCACAGCAAAGCATTTTTATAGGTAATTGACAATTGTTCAAACTGACTGACATGTTTAAATGACTAATTTTTATGTATATTTTAGGAAATAATTAACAATAAATCAACACTTATGCCCTTTTTAGTAGAGAAAAATTACTGACAATGTGTTAGATTTTAAATACTGGTTTGTGATGTTTTATGTTCAATGTACTGCCTAACCCTGAGTGTGTCACAACAGTCACTGTCACAACTGTCACAACAGTCAACCCATAAAGCTTTCAATAAATCAGAACAGCATTTGTTCTGAATAGAAGTTAGTGTGCAGAAAGATCAAGATCAAAAGATATATATGAGCAGGAGATGTAAAGAAAAGTATTTTATTTCTTTGTAACCTTAAGAATTTGAAGGAGTGGAGGTGTGCTCTTCTAAAAATAAGCTTAATTTCTTTAAGTCCACACAAAAGAGGAAATAAAAATTAAGATCCTTCTTCATATTTCTGCACCTTCATTGCACAGTGTCACATAAATATGGTATGAACACTAAGCTGGAAGCAGCAAGAGGGGAGCAAACACTTAAAAAAGCAAAACCCTGTTTTTAGGAATTGAAGGACACAGCTTCTTAGCCAACTGGTTTTTGTATGTGCTCAAACCTCTTTGCTACTTCTGAAAGACCTTGCTTCAGCTGCAAATGAGACAATGACTGTATGAACAACCACTTAACCTGAAAGACTAATTCATTCACTCACAGCTACATCTTAGGAGACTTTTTCTAAAATTTGAAACTGTGTTTTTCATTAGAACACCTGATAGGAAAAGAAAGTGTATCCCCACAGATCATACCTTACTCGTCAATATGAGCTTCTCAACACTCATAATTTCAACTTTTTTAAAAATTAGTTGATTCATCAAATTAATTTAAAAATGTGTGTTGCAGCATTTATTACTCCTGACCTACAGATTACCTTCCTGACCTTTCAGGAGACACAAAACATGGCAGAATGAGAGAAGAGGAGCAAGGAAGCATCATTAAAAGTGAAAAGACTCCAGAAATCAAGAAGGAGGAGATGGTAAGGGGAATGTACACAAGAAGAGCAAAGCAGATCTGTTTGGTATATTAATTTTGGCACTCCTTTTGAAGTGCTTCACTTCAGTTCTCAAAAGCAATAGGTGAATAATTACCAAATTCATTACCCTCTCCTTCCACTCTGATACAGCTGGAGTCTGATTTGGTGTCTGGGTTCATCATTCACTCGTGGTAACTTTGTGAGCATGATCACTTCATATGAAAATGGTCACATGACTCAGACTTTGGCCAGCATTTGCTTCCATTGTTGTCAGGTGAAAAATCATATTGGAGACAATCTAGTGCAAGGGAGGGGGTGCACTGAGAATATGGCCTGTGTAACATACACACACACATACATATATATATATATATATATATGTATTTAGCATCTTCATTTAGAAATGTGATAAATTACAGTGAAGTATCTGTCTCTGAGTGATCTTGCAGACACTTTTATTGACAGACTTAACTTTAGACAAAAAGATCTCTTACTTTGAAGCCAGGAGTAGGAAGGGAGAAACAAAAGTGAAGTGAAACCATCATGCTGCCTGTTCAGGGAAACCAGATGTAGAAATAATGAGCATATTTAGTCAAGATTTCAGATGGCTTGGCTTGATTAGAGAAATCACGCTCAGAGATAACATGCTCAGTCAATGCTTCCTATCCTGAGTTACAAGAAGAAAAACATGATGAAACCACAGTGCCTCAGAAACCACAACTCTTTGTATATATGACAGGTGAAATGTGTGTGTGTGTAGAGGTCAGAACTTCTTTAAACAGAGGCAATAAATCAGTACTTCATTTGTACTTGGGTGCCTGATTGTCCTACATATTTCCTATTTTCTTCTTTAAATTTTGTGTTTTTAAATTTAAGTTCTGCCTTTAATCTTAAGTTCATTGCACAAGAGTTGTGGTGAAAGCTAATGTTTACATGTAAGCAAAGAAATTTAAAAAGCATTTTAACAAATTGGCTTGAAGTAGAGCTTTTCAGAGAACAGGGCTTGTGGCCAATAGTCAAAATGCACAGAGTCAGCACAAAGTTGGAAGTTGTGAAGAGAGAGTGAGGCACCTTTCCAGGCATAGCACAATTCTAGAAGTGAGAAAAAGTGAACATTTATCTGTGTTTCTTCACCCCTGCAGATGTATTTTATATTGTGCAGTTCTGCTAAGGAAGTTTTAAAACGTCATTATGACAATTTTCACACTGCAGTAATACTCCCAGGAGAAAACATAGTAGCTTACAGGACAGCTGGACAATGGCTGTTGAAGTATGTCAGAAAGATGCCTTTCAGATTTGACTGACTGTAGCAATACCCTCATTATATCCCATTATATCAGTGATGTATTCACTGATGGGGTCAATTCCTATGCTGTATATTTATACTAGCAATTCTGTTTCTATGAAAATTCATTAAGTGATTTCAGAAGGCAAAATTCAATAGAGCATACATAAATCATGCCTGGAGAAAAAAGATATATATTGTGATAATATTAACCCTATTGTAACGTTTTATGTGATTGGTCAGCCTAAGCAAAAGTAACAGGTTTAAAAGGAAGACAGCCTAAATGAAATTTACCTACTATTTAATGTTTATTGTGACAAATTAACCTAGAAATTTTTATTGTTTTTTTTTTTTTTTTTTTTTTTTTTTTTTTTTTTTTTTTGTATTTTTTTTTTTTTTTTTTTTTTTTTTTTTTTTTTTTTTTTTTTTTTTTTTTTTTTTTTTTGGGTTAGATTATGGTAAGCACAGTTATGGTAAGCAGATTTTTTTGCATAAGAAGCCTCTCTCTCCATAATGGTAAACATTTCCAGTAACTTGCTGCAAAATTATTGCTTGTCAAAACACAATAACAGCAATTCAATAAAAATCCCATTCTTTTCAAGGAATTAATTCTCCAAGGCTTGCTGTCTATTTGTTTTCATCCAGTTCTCCCTGTTACCATTGGAAAAACATGTAAGTATATTTCTGTATACAGAATGTTACTGGAATTAGCGTCAGGTCCCTGCTATGTGTGGTGTCTCAGCAGGAGTAGGAACTGGTTTTTCCTGTGCTCTCTGGCCTTCCTCCAAGCTGTGCATGCACAATGCACTCAATGTGGCTATACATGAAGTGCTCTATCTAGAGTCAGAAGATTTGTTTTGGATACAGTACTTCTGCGCACATTATGTCTCAAATAGGAAAAGGCTGAAGGAAAAGATCTTCAATTGCCTATTTATAAAAAGTTCATTCCAATCCCCTCAACTTCGTATATAAAATACTCCTTTGGACTAACTATTCTTTATCATTATACCTTTTATTTTAAAAAAGAATGAAAAGGACCATTGTTCAACCTTTGTAATCCAAAGTATTGCATTGAATTAATGTCTCTTTTTCTTAGAGGTATTTGGGAAAGTGACATTGAAGTAGTGTTTAGCTACTTTGAAATGAGAAATGGCCCAGCAAAAGGATTATTACAGTCTGTTTTCAGCCTAACTGAAGTTAATACAACATGTCTCTCGAATCTCCACTTAAAAACACCTGTCTATTTAGTTTCTCAGTGTACTGCTGTGACAATTCAGTTATTGTGAAATGGAAAATATTTTTTTGTGTGTTTATGTGTGGTAACTTCTGTAACATGATAAGCTTCAGCTTCCAAGCATAGAAGAGGTAGTCCATAATCACCAGCTCCCACACTATGCATTGGAGTGTCAGCTAAACTAAGAAAGAATAGGTAAATGTGGACTTTGCATCTCTTCATTCCTCTGCACTATGCATCTACCACAAAGTCGTTATCTTGAAATAATAATTAGGAGATTAGGAGATGAAAATTTGGAGATGAAATTAGGAGATGAAATAATTAGTAAATTAGGAGATGAAAATTCTAAGAACTAGAGATGTTTTTATCTTTCTTTGGGTGAGGTCTTTAAACTCAATAAGCAAAAGGGCAGCAGTACTTATTTCTAAGTTTGAACACAAGCAAGGAAACTGTACACCTTGTCTGATTCAACAAACATATAATTCTGTCCCTGTAATCCCCACAACAAAACAGACAACAAATCTACTTACTACCACCACAAACTTCAGTTCTCGTGCTGTAGTAGTCTGTTGAAGCAGAATGAGGATAATGTGAAAAGAAAAACACAGGATCCTAGACAAGTTGGGAGGCCGTATCACACCCATCCTGACAGGAGAGGAAAAAGAGACTTTGTAGCTCCAGCAGCTGCTAAGGCTCAACTGTGAGACGTCAGGCTGTACCTTCAGAAGGGGTGGAACTGCCGCTGGTGCATTTCAAATCCAAGAGGAATGTTGTGTGACTACGCAACAAATTGCATCGCCCTTTGTTTTCAAATTACTGTTTACATTCTTTTTAATCAAATCATAATTCAGTTCCTTTTTTTCCTGTAATATTTTTTTCTTTTGGAGTGTGAGGATGAAGTTAAAATACAAAGGAAAAAAAAAATTCCTTTGTATTTTAACTTCATCCTCACACTCCAAAAGAAAAAAATATTACAGGAAAAAAAGGAACTGAATTGCTAAGCATTGCTGGTGTTTCAACCTACCTGTTCTGTTTTGACTTTTCTGTGCCTGGAATTTTTCCAAACTATAGCCACAAGGAAAAACTACAAGCCAGGCAATACTGTTTCTCTTTGCTGCTCAGCTAGCCCACTTTTCAGCTTCCTTCCCCTCCTTTTTTTCCCTCTCTTCCACATTATTTTTGTAAAATCAGAATAATTATTAAAAAAAACATTTCATATGGGTTAAAATTGCCAGTCCCTCAGATAAAATATTCAAATAGATTTTGCAACAAGTATATTATTTAAGATCCTTGCTGGGCAGTTATTTGCTCTTCAATTTGTGTGTGTTATTTTTCTTTTTTCCTTTGGAGTATTCCTATACTTCCCCTTTGAAACTGCTTATGTCGAGATCTTTTTTGACCTCAAATCTTTAAGAAATTTCTTGTGAACAAGTCCAGGATCTCACATTTTTTATTATTACTGATTAAAAGCACTCTTTCTGACAGTAGCTCAGTGGCTTTGAGGAGATTGCTCAGCTTGTCTCTGCTGACTTCCTCTCTATAAAATAAGAAGAATGAGACCTGGAGACTTGATTTCATAAGCACCTTTTGAGTAGTGAATTAGTTTGCAGAGATCTAGAGGTAGAGTTCTTTAAGTGCTAAAACTTTAGGTCCTTTGTGTATTGTCATTCCATTCGTATCATACCCAAACCTGGCTCAGGGTCTTCTGCTGAGCTCTCTGCAGCAGCAGTTTCTACAACAAGTGCTTCACCATTTACCAGGAGTTCCATCTTGAGGGCCTAAAGCCCACAAAGCCTCAGGTATTCTCTCCTCTGAGTTGTGTGAATGTCTTTATGTATCCACTTTGTCTGATGGATGGGACCAGATGGGAGGAGCATGACAGTTCCCAAACTTTCCTGTCTGTCTTCTCAGTCCATTCCCAGTTTTCAGCGGTTGGACTTCTTTCTTCCTCCACTGGTATGTCCCCACCCTCCTTTTTGATCTCTCCTGGTGTGATTTTTGCCTATGCAAAAGGTGCATGAGGGTTATCTATACTTCATAAATAAATAATATGTTGTCTTTCTGAAAACAAACATAAGCTGATCATCTTCTTCCATTATTTAAGAGTGTAGGTCATAAAACAGACTCTCAGAATACTTTCATATGTCTCAAAACTCAAAAATGGATGTCTTTCTTTTTAATCTATGTAATGGGTGTTTCCTAAGCTATTTGATCAAGGGTCACTGTTGGCTCTTGGAATCTTTTCTTATCCTTCTTATGACCTTCCCGTGAAATTCATAACTGATTAGTTTTTATAAGATTTGCTGGCTTATTGTGTTTCATTGATGAGTGACTGTGACCACTGTAGTCTCGCTGTTATGGAACCATTCTAATGACTTCAATTTAAGACCAGAACTCAATTTTATTGGTGCAGGGAGGGGGATTCTGGATGGCATAATTCAAGAATGTTAAAAAATATATGACAATGACATTTTATAGAAAATCTTTGCTAATGTCTCTTAAAAATGATACTTCAACACAAGACCAAGCCTATGGTAAGTAGTAGTGATTTCTGTGGTTTCACTCTTCCCTTGGCATGTATACTTTGTTAGGGAGAGAATTTTGTGCTCAAAATAATAGATACCACAACAACTTAAGTAAGAGCTTGCGCATTCCAAAATGGAAAAAAAATCCCCATTTATCTGCCATACTGTTTAAGATAGACTCATGTAGGAATCCTGTATCCAATCTGAAAGTATGTTGGCAGTATGTATTCAATTTGAAAATTTCTTTGTGTTTCTGGAATTATCTCCATTTCTACTGGGCATTTGGCAGGTATAAATTCAGCATATTCTGCAGTAACTAAATCCTGGCACTTTTCAGGAGAAGTTGCTTCAAAATAATAATAATTTAAAAAGTCCTTCTTAATCTATTTATGGTTGTTGAAGCATTATAATGCAAGTGAACCCAAACAATTTAAATCATGCTTATGTTAATTTGGCTTATTGTCATAAGTTCTAATTATGATATTATGGCATTAAGTAGGATCATACACAATTATAAATTTTAAGTGCACATACCTATCTTAAAGGCTTGCTGAAGCCTTGCTGAAGCCTTGATTTGCTTTGAAGTGGCTGATTGCAAAGGAGCCTGTGCTTTCTTGCACATAAGGGTTACCTGAGGTAACCACTGCTGCTGGTGGAGCACAACCGACACCCTGAAAGGGTGGAAGTCACTGCGGTCAAAGCACCAGGTATGAAAATGCTGCCAGCACTCATGAACCAAGCTGCTTACACAGGGAAACAGCTCAGGTCCTGCTACTGACTGCCTGTGCAGATCAGCACTTAGCATGGCTTGGATTTATCTCCAATCCTTTTTTCCAAGCTTTTTTTGGTTTTGTTTTTGGGCTGAAAGAGGGAAAAGATTTTGTTTCAGTAAACAAAGTGACACATTTTCCAAGCACCATTCTGAAACATGAGGAAAACAAGACCGTCTCACAGTCCTGTGTAGGGGTGTTTTCACCCAATTGTGGGGAATGGGAAGGTACTGCTGACAGAACATGAAACTGTATCTTAGACTACAGAAAAAAATGTCTTAAGTCCAAAGTTACTAATCTAAGGCAGGTGGGGGAAAGAAAGTGTCTGCTCGCTGTGTATTCACTTTTTTCTAATAATTTCCTAATTGTACCAAGTTTGCAATAAGCACCTGGTTACAGGGCACTCAGAAAATTTCCTCTTGATCTTATGAGATAAAATGTTTGCCTGAGACGAGGGAAACCTAATTTGCAGGTTTTTCAAAAAACAAAGTGAACTGCCAATAAAAAAGAGACAGAAAGCACTATTCCTCTTCTCTTTCCTCTCTGAAACTCTGGAGGAGTTTGGTGATGATTTTATTTTCTGGAAGAGGTGGAGACAAATCCTTTTGCTAAAGGAGAGATTTGAACTTGTGTCTGCTACATCTTGGTTAAGTACTATGAACATTAAATAAAAAGAAGGAAAACCTGCTTCTAGTACTACCATGAAACAAATCTAAATTAGTTGATTATTTGATCAGAGTTTAGGTTGTTTTGCATTTTTTCTTTCATTCATTTTTGATAGTCAGCTCAGTAAATAACCCAAAGAGAAACAGGTGATGGAATTAATGAAAATGATAGTTCAGGCTGTCCAGTGCCGCCTTTCCAGGACAGCACAAAATTACTGTTGCTTTTCTGTGGTTCATTCCCCATTTTTCTGACACTGCTTCAGCATATGAAAGGAAAAATAGTGATCACAAGTTATATCCAGCTATATTACAGCATCTGTGACTATTCAGGTCATTAAGCAAGTCTTTAAAGTATGACTGTTTGTCTAGCCATTGCTTGTGAAAGAAGAGAGGGAGTTGCATATCCAGGTGATCCTGGTTTTGCAACATATTTAAAAAATAAGTAATCTAAATAATTCCAAAGTCAAACTGTTTTTACTCATTTTGACTCACTTCTTCTTTAAGAGGAACTGAAATGAACTTGTTTGTGACTTCATGGCTGCAAAAGATGTAAGGCAGATTTTTCAAATTAAGTCAGCTGGTGAAGTTTAGGAAAACATAATTTAGAGCAGTTTATTTTTCATTCACTGACAGCCCAATTTATATTCCTACAATAGATCTGGGCTTTATGTTCCAGCCTTTATAAACACTGATGCTTATTTTCCCTCTGAGTTAGTGAGGTATAAAGGAAATCTTTCTTTCTGTGTTTCTACAGTGATAGTCTTAAGAACAAAAAGCACTACAAAGAATGTGTGTGATGGGGTTTTTGTACAATAGGGGTAGGGGGAATAAAATAATTTAGAAATGTCTTAATTTGTAAATTAAATTTTAAATTTATTTTTGCTCAGAAATTAGATTATTCAAGGTATATACACTGGGGCATGTAGCATGGAAGAAGACGTTTTCTGAAGATGTGATGGAAAAGGGGAACTTTACATTGCTGTACTGTAAGCAGTCACCTCACATAGAATGCACTTCCACAACTGAACTGAAGTGCTGAGGCCAGGGTCTATCCATGCTCCCTCAAACCAGAAAAATCTCTGGGACAAAGGATCTTCATGCAGCTTTGAAAGTTTTTGGGACATGGATTTGGGTTAGGAAGGAGTGGAAGATCTGGGAACTGGAGACTAAAGAGAATAATGAAGAATGTCTCAGGTCTATATCACATTTTCTATGTCAGCATTGTCCAATTCAGGAAACTAACAGAAAAGTTACCCTTACCTTTGATGAAAGAAGCATGAAACTTACCCTTTACAGCTCTTGAACTTTTACTTCTAAACATCTGGCAAACAAAACGTTAAAAACAACTCAAGCACCACAATTTGGCACCAGTTCAAAAAAAGAAACAGGAGCAGGTTGAGAAGAGAAAGTGCCTAGAAATTTGGTTTTGACAGCCAAGGCTACAATCTGTTAGAAGTCTAACACTGATAAAGATGGAGTCTTGGCTTTTCCTTTGTGTTTGCTTTCGTCTAGCAGGTTTTTTTTAATTACTTCTTAGGAAGGGAGGTGTGATGATCAGCGTGGTTTTGAGATGAATAACTTAAAGAGCTTGCACTAACTTTCCTGTGAGGGCTGCCAGACCTGAGAAGACTTTCTTCTGGTGTCCATTATGGGACATTAGGGTAATACAGAATAAACAAGCTTGCTCTTCTTTGTATTAAGAAGCAGGTAGAACTGGTTGTCTCATGTTGTCAGAAAATATTTCTACCATTGTTTGGATGCTATGGTAAAAGGGGTTGCATTTTTTGACTGGAAATCTAACTAGCTTTCCTGGTGAACTATATTTCCTATGGTGGCTTAAGAACAGAAATTGGGATCTGTTGGGAAAAGAATAGAGCACTTACAGTGAGAATTCTGAAACTTAGATTCTTGTTGGACAGAAAAGGGATCTTTTTATTATCATGATTCATTTTTATCTTGTAGAGTGGCAGTTATCTGCTTATACTATATAGAATATACTTTTGAGGTTTAGCATCCATTTTAAAAGCCTGATTGAGGAAAAGAAGCCAGAATGGCGAAATTTTCTGCACCTCAGCTGTTACTCTAGTTCTCTTTAAAATGATCTGTAGGCAATAAGACTGTTGACAAAAGGTCCTATCCACTGTGAGAAAACAAACAAAAAAAGAGAAATCTTTGCTTCTTCAAGCAAAGGCATATCCACTGTTTTCAGAAATTAGTTGCATCTGATTCTTCTCATCCAGCTTTTGTAGTAAGGACACAAGCTGTTTTTTGCAATAGCAATATTAGAAAACATAACTAGTGAAGGATTGCCCAACATATTCCGCATATTTTAATGCAGCTCTGATTTTTTTTATTTTGTATTGCCTTTTTTTTTTTTTTTGGTTCATGTCAAGAGTAGCATCTGCATACAGATTTCCCAGGAGAACAGACTTTATATGATCAGATCAGAATATACAATCAAGGTAATGTAACAAAAGGAAGGTGTTAAAAATGCTATTTGAAACCAAAAAGTATTTTTCTTCCAAAATTAACTCTTGGCTTTGCTGTCTTTTTGGAAAGAATATATGAAAGCCTTGTTGGGTCAACCAGTTGTTGCTAGGTCTTCATGGTAGCTAGCCTGGCTGTTTTCAGGCCCCTTTTAGGTCTAGATTTACCGTCCAAGTTTTTCATAAGTCTCATCTTCCTTCTATGTAGAGATGGAATATTTGTGCATGTAAAGAAGGAGAAAGTGATCTCTTAGGTAATTAAGCAGGCATAATCCTAATTCTTGTGACTTCTGAGATCTGTTTGTGTAAAATGATTCATTGCTTCTTAAGTAAAATAAAGTCTAAGGAGAGTGGAATGACTCTTCCTTTTAGCATCTCCATTTGAAGCATTGCTTCTGTCACCAGTTCTGGAAGTTCTTGTCTCATTCTTCAAAAGAGGGCAACACTCCTTCAGAGGTATTTTCAAATTTTGCTGTAAATCAAGGCTTTAGCCATCCAAAACACTCTAATTGCATAGTTGAATTAATTCTGACAAAGTCCCTTTGGAAAGAATAGGTCTTGCAAAATTCCATTGGTTTCATTTTGCACTTAGGTTTTACCAGGTGATAAAGCAAAGCAAATATTCATGAAGAATAAGTCCTTGCTTTCTATAATTTTTGTTTGTAGTATTAAGGAATGTTTTCTTTTGGTAGAGATCAGGAGACTCAGTTGGTCATGCTGATGGAATTTAAAGAGAAATGTCAGACCACAGTCATATCACAGTGTGGGAAGAATCCTTTCTTAAAGTGCACCACACTGAAGATAATGGAGGGAACACCTAAAGGTAAGACAAAAAGAGAGATGCATTCTTAGCATATGGCATTCTCCAAAAGCATGGCAAACCTGTTAATGGTACCTCTACAAGTAAGCAGTTCAGACTAAGTGGAGAGGAGTTAACACATTTGCTCTCAATTTAACGGGATTAGGAAAAGTCTGTTGAAATGTTGAGTCAATCCATGCTGAAATCTTCCTGAGCAGCAAAAAGAGCACAGGGGGAGCCCACAGTTTTACCTCCTTCCCAAATATGCTGAGCTTTATTATTTTGCTATGTTTCACCCTATGGTCATTGAGATGTGGAAGAACTTAAGGCTGTATTGTGTGACCTATAATAATAATAATATTTGCCGAACCCCCCTATTTCCTTGCAGTGGGGACATAAATCATCTCCATAAAACTTCAATTAAGCTTTTTATAGAAACATCTGTATGTTTGCAAACTGGAGTCTCCCTGTAGAATAGTTGTCTCTATACATTACACTTTTGAGCTCAATCACACTTCTGGATTTTTTTTTTCAAAGTCACATTTATGGACTTCATAAAATGCTCTCATGCATGTATAATCAAATTAATAACATATGGACTAGCAAAGAAAAATAGTTGAGATTAATTTTGACAGAGTTGGAAACATCTGAAATCAGGGATTTTGCAGCTGTGTGTGTCAAGTGTAATTGTGACCTATAAACTGTGCATCACTCTTCTCCTTAATTTAGCTCACTGGTGTTAAAAGTCAGCTGTTCCAGGCTGTCTGCATTCCTTGAGAGTTGGTAGTGGACAGTGGTTTAGCACAGTCTGTTGGTGTGCTGCACTGTGCAGCCTGTGGATCTGTGTGCCTTGGCTTTTTCCCAAGTCTCACTCATGCACAGCAGAGAGTTTAAAACTGCCTGAAGGAAAAATGAAATTAATGTTTCCTAAATTAGTAAAAAAAAAAATTAGGATATGGCCCAACAGGTCCATTCTGAACTATCCATATATTATCTACTAGGATAAAATAGCGGAAAGTGTCAAATTTTATTATGACAATATGGAAAACATTTTTATTGGAGTATCAGGTTTGGTTGTAACCTCTTTTGTGGTCTATATGTGTTTTCAGCATTCAGGATTGCTAATAAAAGCAGTGATGCTGGATTTGGTGTAAAATGCCTGAATACCATCTATCTTCTACTTCAGCAAAATGTGAGGATTGAAACAAAGTACAGCCTTTGTGTTAAACTTAAAGACTAAATATTTTTGTCTTTATTATTGTAAAATTTTGATATATTATAATTTTTTCATTTATTTATCTGATCAGTTATACAGTTTGCTTTGTGAAGGAGGGGGATTAATTTTCACAAATCTTAGATTATTAAGCACCACAATATAAACATGAAGTATTTAGCAGTGTGGATGGAAAAAAACCTCATCAGAAACAACCTGCCCCTTCCTCTGCCAAATTACCTTTTGCAATTAAATGTGGTAATTTCCTGAAATATTTCCTGGGAATTTGTGAGCAATGACTATAGTGAATAAATTTGTTTAGTGAATCATTACTTGCTATTTTTTTGTGTATTCTGGCCAGACTATCTCCACTCTATTAATGGCTTCAAGATATTTAACAGGAAATTAACATTTTCAACCAGATGAGTTGTCTGGTCTGCATTCTTATAATCTCTGACTATTCAAATTCTTCTTGAGATCAGTGATTCAGAAAGCCATATGGGATTTTTTTTAATGTTGGGTACAATATTTGAACATGAAAAAAGCAAGGTTTCTTAGATTTTCATTTCCCTTAAGTAATATAGAGCTAGATGAAAGACAGACAATGTCATTTTTTGCCTTTCTGTTCCCTCATTTTGCAAAACTAAGTATTGTAAGTGGTCAAAATGGAAATTTAAACATCCTAATATGGTGATATAGACAAGCTATGAGGAAATGAGTATAGCAATGTGTGTTTGTATACTTTTGACATTCTGGTAAGTACCAATCTGGTGTAGTATTCAATATTCATCTGTTTTGATCTCTGAATGCCTGCTAAAATCAAGAGAATGCCTAATGTTGACTGTTGTTAATCAGCTTGGACAAATACTCTGCAGTTAGAGAGGAAAAGGTGACTGTTGTCAGTCAGTGCATTTACATGTACTTCTTCAGTAACTGAAAGTCTTTTTGACTGTACTAAACCAAAACAAAACAAAAAAAAAACCCACATGAAAAACAGAACCCTAAAGTCAGATCAGCTTTGATTTCATTTCACCAGAAAGTTGGTCTGGAATAGGTAAATGTATTGATGGAGGAGAAAGGACAGCCATGGGTACAATTCTCTTTTCCTGGATCTGTGTATTTTTCATTTCAGAGCAGACCCTTATGAAAATGATTGTCACTTCAAATGAGCTGTTGGCTCAAGATGTAATCCTGACTTTATTTTTGGGTACATGTGCCCAAAGCATTTAGCTTACCTCTTTTGATGTCCTACATTCTACATTCTCTTGTCCAATAGGGTACGAGGATGGGAGAGACCAGATGAGTAAATCTCTCCAGGGGACAGCGAAATTTGCAGCCAGGGAGAGTGAGGGGGTGAGGCTCCCTCAAAGAATTGTTCCTGTAGTACATTTCTATGGTGTATTGCCTGTTTCAAAACACAGAGGGGTCAAAATAAAGTTAGCTGTGCAAAACCACACAGCCTTTCCATGCTGCAGTTAGTGTACTTGGGGACAAACTTTTAGCCATCTTATTTGTCTGGTTGCCAATATATTTATGGTTTACTAATATAATTAATACTCTGAAGAGAACTTATTAAACAACAGGGGGTCAACACCAATTTGCATGTAGTTTGCTGTCTTTGCTAAGGAGTTAAATAGATAAAAAGGATGGAGTAAAACCTCTCATAAGTGTAATATATATATGTAGATATAAATATAGATATAGATATAGACATAGATATAGATATGGTTTTCAGGCTTATTCTGCTACTGACTACTAAAATGAATGCAATTACAATAATTAAAATCACTGTGTAATATTTCCCTGAATGGTGGACCTCACGTACCTGGTTTAATTAGTCTTGGGTATCAGAAAATTCCTGTTTAGAAAAAGTACATATTAGCAGCATAATTTGCAGATACTTGCCCATTTTTTTCCTGGTAAAGTTCAAAAAAATGGCAGGCACTGTGAGGAGGCAATTTCCCATTGAAGACATTGAGTGCCATCTGTAAGGCCGCAATGGTGGCTGCATGCTGGGAACAGAGGAAACCTTTAATTAAAGGTCTGCTGAAAATGATTGCATGAACCTATTATTTAACAATATTTCCCACGCATTATCTGTCCATTCAACATTAATCTCATTAGGGCCTCATTAGTACTTGCCCTCTGTACTCTTGAGCAAATATTGTCCCTTTATGGCCATATAAACTGAAGTCCTGCATGTATATAGTATACATATACATAAATATTTAAGAAGTCTTAGTAACTTGCAGCTTTTATATAATTAATAGGAGCTGTTAAAACTTCTTCTAAAATGAACTAGTGGTTTTTCCTGTTAAGTAAGCAGTATTTGAGATCAGATCAGTAAACTTTTTAGCTGATATATACCCAATAGGTCATTGTATAAATGCAGTTTAGAAAGAGGAGCTGTTTAGTGACAGCAGTCCAAAAATTTCCTCCTCCAATGACAGCATTTGTACATTCTAAACAAAAATATAAGATCACAATTGAGTAACTGCCTTCATAAGCCTGATAAGTAACTGTAACTTAATTTTTTTCTTTTTTCCTCATATGCACTTGAAAAAGATGCAGGAAGAAGGAGATTTTGTTTTAAATTAACTTTGTGATCCAGGTTTAATAAAACATGAGGCATGATTTTTCCAGTTCCCTGCTCAATCAAAACATTATTACAATGAAAAAAACCATGACATTCAGTAGAAAGTGGAATGCTTCAGGTTTCGAAGTAGCATCTGTTCATTAATTTTTTTTTTTAATCTGAGGGCATTTAAAGTTAACCAAATAAAAAAATGCTTGTACCTGTATTTCATGAAGGAAATAAAATTTCACGGCTTTCACTGCATTTAATAATCGCAGAAAAGAAGCACAAGAGAAACAGAAAGCACTCACCGTGGAATACATAGCCATTTTTTGATGGTGTGAAGGCTTTTTAGCATCTAAGATGTGCTTTAGAATAGTTTTTAAAAGAATACCTGAAAGAAAATGGGGAAGCAGTGACAATGAAAGAGATGCTTGTGTTAACATCTGTATTGACTGCTGCCATTTCAGCAATCTGTCACTAAGTGCACCAGATTTATTCAATTGACTCAACTGGTAATTTGTGCAAAGTGCCTTGATTAATAGTGACAGTATCTTTCAAATGAACAGTGGGCCTGTTTTATTTCTGTGTAAAATGTTTTGGGGATCCCTAATAGCCTCAACAGCTTCAAGCAGTGCATTCACAGTTACTTTGTGCCAACAGAACAGTGCAAGAAGAGCACAGTAATGAATGCTACCCCATTGTCTGTGTAGCTTGAGTGATTTCCTTCTTTCCAGAGAAAAAAGAAAGAGCATATCCTCTTGACTCTGGGGCTTTTAAATTGTGTGGTTGTCTGCATTTTGTTAATGTTAACTGCTGAAAAATTGTAAGACAAACTACCTGATTTAAATCAATGGCTGCTCTAGTATGTTAATATAAGGTTGGCATGTCGACAAATTAAAATCCTTAAAGTAGAACTGTACCAACTAGGAAATTAGACAGAATTAGTCTTTAGCTTCTGGCACATTTTTAATAGCAATTGTTAGTAAAGCAAGGGCAGAGGTTTGAACTTTGTGCCAAGTTTTGCAAGTTGGAGCTTTGAGAAATGCAACAAATTAATTCATGTTATTTGTTCATTTGTCTTCCTAGCTCACTGAACCTGCCTGTACACTGCCCATATAAAACAAAAAGGAGGCTCAAAACATGACAGTGGATGAATGGAGGAGAATGAGTGATAAAAAAAGGTATAAAATACTTTCAAATTTCAGCCATCGTTTTCTGAGCAGAGTAAGGTTTAGAAGCAGTTTAGTAATCTCATTTTAGGACTCTCAGTAGTGGAATATGAAGATGTTAGGCAACATCTTACAAATAATATTTTTTTAAGTAAGTTATACATGGAGGCTTATGCTAAGTTCAGGCTTGAGTGAATTCCACAAGAATCTGTATGTTATATTGAATTTCTTATACAGTGTAATCTAAATGATACCTCAATTACAATGTTAGATAAGGATATTCATGATTCATATGCTCACCATCTCCCTCCCCATTAATCAAAATATTTCAGTGCTGCCCACCAATATCCCCATAATGGTATCTTTCACCATTCTACCATAGAATCAGCAGCAATGTTTGTCATATACCCTTTCTTCTTTCCCATCGTACTTTTGGTTTTAAATGGGGTAAGAATTCAGCTTACCTCCCTGCAAACGTGATTTTTGCATTTGTTTGTGGAACCCAAATTCCGCCTGCAATAACAATTCTGACAGCTTTATCAGCTTGGTCCTGACACCATGAGTAGCCCAAACAGGTAAAGTGTAATTGTTAATATCCTACAGTGAAGAAAGAAAACATGGTGATTTTCTTACTGATTCCTACTGCTAACTGTTATTTATTCTGGCACAAAATACTTCTCAGAACAAATTCTGAATGTTTCGCTCCAGTAACATTTTCTCATTGTAATAAAATGGTGACTGTATTTTGCATTTAGACAGCTGTAGCATTCCTATTTATAGCATCATAGTGCTTGAAAGAAATTTGAAGGGCAGTTTTCAACAGGAAGAGGAATATTTATTAATAATACTAAAATTATGCAGAAAGCAACTGGCATTTTTTATGTTGTCAGGTGAAAATAATCACTATATGACTTTTTCAGTCATGTGCTGGGTTGTATTTTTACTGAAACAAATCCTACATAAACATCAGGATTTTTAGGGCTGGTAGCTCTCAGATGTAAGAGGAATACAGAGATCAATGTATAGCTGTAGTATGGATGTACCAAAGTATGGGGTAGATATATAAGGATGAGATATAAATGAAATTTGTACCTATTATGGTCTATTGGATACTGTCACAGCCCTCAAGTTAAAGTGGAATGGATTAGTCTTTCCTTGGGGATGCAGTCCAAGGTATATTAGTGATCAGAACTGTGAGAAAGGAGGACATGCATAACACTCCTGGTTTGCAGTACCCTGAATTCCTACTTAAACAAGGTTGGTAATTTTCCTTTAGAGCAATGTAACCTTTGGACTGAGCTCACCTAAAGGACTGTTCTTGTAGCAAGCGAGCTCAAAGGAAAATGTCAACTACTTTAAGGGTTTGTTTAAACAAGAAAACAATAGAATGTGCTAGGTTAAACCAGTTCAGATCTCAATGTTATCCATTTCTCTTTTAATAAGTGTGATTTATGTGTTGAGGGAAGAATTGGATGGTTGCATGCTATTTAAGACTGTCTGTAGGCAAGCAAACACCTCACTCTCCAAGTTACCTAAAAGTCAGATAACACTTAGCTGAAAATAACAAATACAGAGAGATGTGTGCTACTGTAGTTTCATGGATTGTATTTAAAAACTGTGTAAGCACTCTCTCTCTGTATGCTTGAAAAATGAGAGAGGTTTTTATGTCAGATGCCTTTAATTGATACCCTCAGAGTCCTCAGTCAGTAGTATCAAAGACCACGGCTCATCAAATATAACACTAGAATGAGAAGCACATTTTTTTTTTTTTTTTTTTATTCCAGTGTTTAGCTAGATTCTTGATGGGAGCTGTGGGTTTTCCAAATTTGTCTGGTGACCCAGATTCTCGGTATGATTTAACTATTGAAATAGAAAGTTGTGGTCCTGCATTTGGAAAACACGAAAGGGTGACCTCACTGAAATTACAGTGAGATGTCCCAACATGTTAACATTTCATTTAACTGAAGGCCCTGGCTAACATTCTATTCAAGTCTGATTTGATCAAAGTTGGACTTTCACAAAAATTGCAGGAATGAAGGTAAAGTCATTAGTATCACACCCTGTAAAATATTACATATTGCTTCTGAAATCCATCTTAAAACTCCCTCACTAATATCCCAGTACTGATGACAAATTTATCATTTATGTTTGTTTATGAATAGTTATGCATGAAAGTGTAGCAAAAGCTGCCTTCAAAAATAACTTTTTAACACAACACTCTGCAATTTTATGTCAGCTGAGGTAAGTCTAGACTTTGAAGTGGGATTTCTTGCTAAATTAAAAGCAGTTAGGATGTTTTCAAACCATGACATTTCCAGACTGTGGAACCCAGATACCCATGCCAGTTTGACACCACGATAACCCTTTTGTTATAAAATCCACACTCTTTTGTGATACCTATACTTAGGACAAGCTCCCAAACTTGCACAAATAGCAATTTGTATCATTCCAATGCTGCTTAATTCCTGAAAATACTTTGTCCACTACTGGCCATGTACAAATAATGGCTTCTGTTGCTTTTACAATTTGCATAAAATCTTTGTGGAAGGATGCTTATGTTTCTTTTCCAGCAACATATTTTTATCCCTGTGTATCTCCAAGTGGGGTCTGGGGAGTTACAAGACAATTTTATCCAAAGGTATGCTTTTGCCTAATTCTCCATATGCAGTCAGTGGCTGGATCTTGAATATGAAAGTCCACTAGTTTGTGTTCCTTACAGTGGTGGATGACCCACAGCAGCCCCACACATAGAGTCTTTACAGGATTTTCAGTTGTAAGTTAAGTGAGAGTTTCTGGGAAAGAAGCTGCAAGTAGTCTGTGTTTAAAAAAATTTTTGAAGAGCAGATCTATGATCTCTTTATGACTTACAATAAAAAAATAAACCAAATAAAAATACCAGGTTGAAGGAAGTGTAGGAATTTCTATTGGACTCAAAGATCTTAAGGGTCTTTTCCAACCTAAATGAATCTATGATTCTATTTACCTCATATTGTAAAGTGTCAGAGAGCTTCCAAATCCTTTCACTAGTCAACTTCTTCACTGGATATCCTGTGTGAGTGGCTAAAAACTTCAGAAATTGCTGGAATACAAAAAAAATCCAAACTGGTTGTGCTGAAGGCATTTTTACATGATTTCTACACTGTCATAGTAGTACATAGGAATTTTTAGAAAGAAGACAGTCTTTGCACTTTGCACTTAAGCAATGAACCATTGCCTAGATGTAAGAGAATTTGGCCTATTCATTTAGACAAGGTTGGTGATTTTAGTTCAGATTTGAAGTATAGTGATTATTTTTCGTTGGTGGAAATGTTTAGAAGGAAGTAGAGAGAGCACAGATATATGAAGAAGTCTCCAGAAATCCAAGAAGTGCTTAAAGAAAATGTGATAAACAGAATTATTCTCCTTCAGGAGAAGGAGAGGTATGATGTAAATTTGCTGATTTAAAATGGGAATTGTGATTTACTTGCATATAATACCCAGATGCAGAGCCACAAATGGATGATTGAGGTCAGTGGTGAGAGGTAATAGAAAAACAGGTGAGGTTCATAGTGTCCTTGTATGAAGGACATGTGAAGTAGAAGGTTGCAGCAGAATAAACATGTGGTTATATAGTCATGCAAAGGTTTTGATGATGGAGAAATAAAGGAAAGGATACCATATGAAGACAGGCAAAAAACATAAGAGAACGCCTAAATTAAGATTTTGGGTGGGAAATATGACTAAGTACTTGAGAAAAGCACTGAGTCTGTTACAGAAATTCTGAGGAATTGAGCTGAGAAAATAAATCTGAACTCACAGACTTATACAGGCAGAGATGTCAGAGGAGTTGCTTTACATGGGAGTAAACAGAGAAAGGTATTGGAATAATTTGAGAGGCATTGACACTGATTTTGTCTGAGTTTTTGTTTTGTCTAGTCCCCTAGAAACTAAGTTTTTGCAAGTAGGTCAATAATTTATCGTTCTGTGACTTGCCATTTTCAATTGTCAGGAATAGCCCAGTCCAGCTGGATCTGTAATGTTGTAATTGTTTTTTGGGTATGTTGTCTACACCCACTCTGAAGATTAGAGATCTGAAAGGAGCATATTAACTGCTGTTTTAAACCTATGCATTAGATAATGTTGAAGAAGTGGTACACTTTAACTGGATTTCCAGAACTGAGAATACTTCACCTTGTAGTGCTTGAATTGCCTTTGAAAATCCCTTGTTGCAACGGTTTCTCTCAGAAGCTCCTTGTATTTTGGGCAGCGTGAGAAAGGTAGGTATAGCAACTGGAAAGAAAATTGCAAAATCCTAGTTAGGCAAGGTGCATCTTGTTCTGCAATTCAATATACCGTTGCAGGATTGCTGTTCTGATTCGCTGCACTAGTTAAGACAAGCTGAAAAATAATTTGTGAACATAGTTTCAAGGATATTCATCTTCAGGACTCTAGGAGTCATACTGATGACTACAAACAAAATAATCTTTAAATGTTCAGAGGAGTAATAGCTGCAGTAGTTCAAAGTTAAAGGATTCATTTACACAAGATGAAATTCATCCTTTGACAGAAGACTAAGACAAGCCCTCATGAACTCCTTTGTTCTTAGCTTCTCCAGGGATGATTCCATTCATTGTGTTCAGTCTTTCTTTAAACACACCATCACATTTTTAGAACAAATTACAAAGCAGCCGCTGGACTGCAATAGGAGTCTTTGTGCATACTCAGCTGTATTGAGTTTATTTAACACAGCTTCATTTAGTTCAGCTAAATTGTAGCAACTTGTGAACTTTCTGTAACTCGGTTTTGTCTTTCATTAATCTAAGCTATATGAAGGTTACATATGGCTGGAATAACTTAAAAACTTGTTATTTCATTTATATGTATTTATATATGTTAGCTAAATTGACTTCATTTTCTGTGTTAAATTTTAAACAAAATTAAAATTTGACACTGATATTATTAGTCCTTTTCCCTAATGTGGTTTTTTTTGGTTTTTTTTCCCCAGTAATGTAGCTCCGTCTATATAGTCCCAATATTAAAAGAATTTTTTTTTTTGTTTTTTTTTCCCCAGTAATGTAGCTCCATCTATATAGTCCCAATATTAAAAGAATTATGAAAAGAACTTGAGAGATTTGAAGGAATAATTAGCTTGGAATACTTCACAGCAGTTCCTCAATCTTTTTAAGAATACAATCTATGCATTCAACAAGATATGAAGGTATTTGTGAATTATAGCCATAGGTTCATGAACAGGCATGATTTCACCACTAAATGATGGGCACTTGTTTTGTATTGTAGTATACATGTGGTCTCAGGTTTAGCCTGTATATGTAGTAAGGATAAATAAAGTTAAAACACAAATAGTTGAAAAAAGTATGAAAATTGTAGATGTGCTCATGATTTTATGATTTGTTTTAATAAACTTACTTGCTCCCCTAGATGTGAATGAGGTGCAGTACCTGCTTGCTGAGTTTGCTATCTGTGTTATACTGGCCAGGTATTCTTGTCTCTCTGCTGGGATATCCCCACCTTTGACAGTGTCAGAAGCAGCCCCTGACTCTGTGCCTGGCTGTGTGTGTGAAGAGGAAGACATGTCTCCATACCTTCCATCTCCATGCTCTCATCACCCTGAGGTGAGAACCATTGCTCCATGATGTCTCTGACGTGATTCCCTTATCATCACAGACTGTGTTAATTAGACTTGTAAAGCCCACACAATTTATCTTGCATCACAAGTGCAAACCTGCTCTCACAAACTGGGACTCATGCTGCATACTTCTGATCTTAACTTTTTGTCATAGATTTTCCACACACAGGAGGTTCCAGCTCCAGCCAGCTGCATAGCTTTGCCCTCTAGGACAAGTACATGCAGGCGACAGAGCTGCTATCCACAGGATTCCTTACAACTCCAAAGTCAGGAGCTGAGGAAGGGAGATGAATAAATACATTGCTCTATTAACTCATGCTTAAACCTCTGAGCCCTCCTTCCTTTCCCCTTTTATTTTTCTCACCAATCCTTGGAGTACATGCATTGACCTGCCAAGTGCATGAAAAACAAACCTGTAACTCAATTCTCACCATAATGCAAGTCCCAGAACGATTCTTTTGTCTTTTCCATTGGCTGTGGACTAAGCAATACTGAAGCGCTAGTGAGATTAAGTATGTTTTCTCTTGTCACACAAAGAAAGTCATGTTTGCATTAAATTTAGAATTAATCTACTTTTACAGTGATTTACTCACCTTATAAATGAACTCTTTTTCTCTATACCAGTACACCCATTTTTCTTTCCCTTTTGTTAAGATCATGTCTCTGATATGCAAGTCTATTCCTGTGAAAATACTTGCCAACACTTCTACTAAGCTTATTAAGCCTTTCTGCAAAATGCTTACTACATATACAGGCTAAACAATGTTCTTTTCATTGCCTTTACCATGCACTTTTTGCTGCACCTTCTATGTCATGTCCTATGTACTTTACTAATGATCAAGGGAAAGCAGATGCCCCTAGTTTATACTCACATTATCCTGTGACAGTGGCATTGTGTGAACTGGAATTGGCTGCCAAAGGATTCTGGGGTTCCAAATCTGATCCTGTGTTGGTGGGTACAGTCCAGCAAGACTTGCCTGAGCGCTCATCAGTGTGTGATCACAGTCAGTGCTTTGAACATAAATCTGAAGGAAGAAAAATAAAAAAAGAAAAAACATTTTGGATGGTAATTTCTTTTATTAGGTTTACTTTATTGTCTTCTGTCTAGGAAAAAAAGGGGCTGGTACTGGGGAAGTTGTCATTAAAATGGAGCAGCATGAAGAAGGACTATGAGAAAGAAGGAGAAGGGAGAAAGACTGCAGCTGGAATAAAATTTCACTGTACAACTGAGCTGCAGTTGTGAGATGCAGCTGAGATGCAGGGTAACATCTTAGAAATCCTGGTAGACAGCATGAGATTGACTCTATTTGACCCTCTAGGATTTGGGACATCGTATGTGCACTGAAAAACTGGAACCTAAATGAAAACTGGAACCTAAATGAAAACGAAAAATGGAACCTAAATGAGTTGTATCTGCATTCCATGTGAAAGTGTAGCATTGGAGGTATTTGACATAGATGCTGTCCCATACAGCAGGGAGGGAGCTGAACCTGATGTGCCGCTTAAAAAGCCTTTCATGTGGTTTTCAGTTAGCCATCAGGATAAAAGCTGAAGTTTCAGGGGTACTTTGGAATGACATTGACTTCAATTGGTATTAAATTTTCTCCAACTGCACCAGGTTTAGAGTGTTATGCATCCAGGAAGTCCCATTAAGAACCATGAATAACATCTTCCTACCCAGATCCAGTACTTGCCTCACACTGCTTGTATACAACGCTCAGGAAATGAGAGTATCTCCTCCGCATGTACTGGCCAAGCTCATACTGTTGTTGTATGCCAAGCTGTAGAAGTAACACAAGAGCATAAGAGGCTAAAGAAATGTGCTATGCATCCATTCATACAACCAAAAAAGAATGCAATAATATTTAATATTATTTTAATAAAGACCCTTTTACTTTTTCAAATTGAATTAGGAAAGAAGACATGAGAAAAAAGTAATGAAGTTGCTGCCTGTATGGTGTTGGATAATGTTAGCTATGACTCCTGGTAGATCCAGTTTTGTATTTTGCTCTGTGGAAAGCTATGTGTATGTTTATCTGAGCTAGTGAGACTTAAAGCAGGCATAGAGATGTTCCAACACCATCTGTCTACTTTCTACTCTATTGCTGTCTCAGAGCTGATTAACTGGGAGTGCAGACAGAGCAGCCACCTGTCCATGGAGACACATCCAGGATATGAATCCCACAGAGTATCACCAGAGATTCCTTATGGGGGCTAGAGTTTTAGCCTGGGCAAGATCGAGTTTTTCAGAATAGAAGTTTTAAAGTAAAAGTCCTCCAAGCCTTTGGGCCTTTTTCTGCAATAGTTAATTATTATCAACAGTCTGAAACATTTGATTTTTGATTCTTGCCTGATTATGTTCCCAACTTTCAGTCACTGAATCTTGTTACACTTTTGAATAACATTCACCATCACAGATCTATTCAGTTAAACAATAATCCATAAAATGGTATCAAGTCACTTCATCTCTGTGTTAAATGAAACTGATGCCAATTCTCCACCCTCAAAGCAAAATTTTTCCTGCCCCAACATTTTAGTGGCTCTTAGCTGAGCATCTTTCAACTTACCTACATAATTTTGTGAACATATGACACATGAATCATCAAATCATGAAATCAGTTAGGTTGAAAATGACCTCTGAGATCACTGAGTCCAACCTATTACCTAATGGTACCAGGTCAACTAGACCATGGAATTCGGTACCATCCACTCTTTC
>NW_005054361.1:3125201-3162249 GCF_000277835.1 Geospiza fortis
TTCCTTAAAGACCCCTGGGGTGTTGACTCCACCACAATCACACACAGTGTCCCTGTAATAGTCTATATTGCCATATTTTTACTAGTACCTGGCCTAAATTTAAATATTTTCCACTTAGCTCATGTAATCATTACTCTACACTGGGATCTCAAGTACAGTGATTACTCGTTGCTTCCTAAAGCAATTTTCTAAGTTGTGGGATCACAGGATAATTCAGGCTGAACGGGGCATCAGGAAGTCTCTAGTCCAACCTCCTGCTCAAAGCCAAGTCAGCTGGGAGTTACTCAGGACCTGCTGTGTGTGCATATGATCACCTCTTTCTCTTGCTGGAATTGTGCATCCAGTTTCCTAAGCTGTATGTGTCGTTTAGGTTTCTGCCCCAACTTGCCTAATATGCATGTTGATGTTATTAAGTCCTGACTTCTGGGTCTTGAAGTCTTCTATGCCTTGGAGCAAGCTGGCATGGGTTGCTGAACTTGCATAGCGTTTATATGGAATGATTGTGTCACAGCTGAGTTGGGAAGCTGCGCTGTTACTCCTGTTTCTTCAAGGGAGTTGACATGAGCAGAAACAGCACTGATTTTGCTTTGGAAACCAGTTTTGCCTCCTAAGAACAGTGGGGAAGAGGAACTCCTCAGGCAGTTTGCTCTATTCTGATTTTGGTGGAGACCTGGCAAGTTCTTTTAGGAGAGAGACCCACAGGACATAAGGTGTGTGTTCCTAACACAGAGACACACCTCAGGTCTGCCTCCATATGCACTGTAGCCATTTGTCTGGGGCAACCAGACTTCTGGCACTTCTAAACTACTTCAGGGAGACTGCCTGGTTCTGAGTGCTGGGCAGATAACTGGCAGCTTTTTCCATCCAAATAACATATCTTGGGAAAAAAGGAATGAAGCACAAGCACACAGACATAGTGGGTCCTGCCTGTGGGAGGGGAAAAAATACCCAGTGTCCAAATATTGCCTTGCAGTCTGATAGCACAGTTCACCTGTGGCTCCATTTGTAAGAGGTGGCAGCTAATAGAAGTTACAGGCACAGCATCTGTCAGATACAGTATCTGTGCTGCTTCTGGTTACTACCAACAGCTGATTCCACAAATGCCTGCACTAAAATAGTTGAGTTTTAAATCGACTTTCTTGGGCATAGCATAAGAAAAGCTTCTGCTTGTACTGAACTTTAACAGTTTATGAGTAAGGAAGCACTCCTGTTCAGCAGAGATTGAGGGAGGGTTGTGTCTGTAAGCACTTCCATCACCTTCTGTTACTGATGGTTAAATCTTCCTTTATGGTCTCAGGTGAACTGGGATAGTCACTAGTGCCTGGCTCCTCCCAGAAGATCCTGGTCTGCAATCAAGAAGCTCAATATGCTGACACTGGACCAGGATAGGCTGACTCAGTTTCATTCAAAATTATTGAGTGATGTTGCTGTAGTTTACTGATAAGTTCCTTGGCTGTCCTTAAGTAGCAACTTAATAAGGGTTTTCTCGAAGTGAAAGCAAAGTTCCAACTCCCAAATATCAATACAACATCTTTCAATATTCCAGTTCTTTGCCCAGGTAAACAAACTCACCTTGGTAAGTTGGCCATATCCCTGTTGTCTTGCAATTTCTTTGTGCTTATCAGTTGGGAAAAACTCCTGTGGGGTATGATCACCATGGCGAAACACCTGATAAAAGAAATGAAGTTCCTTTTTTGTTACTGGTATTTTTGTGGTGATTATTACTAATTAGTGTAGTCACAAGCAATATGCTATGACAGTGAGTACTGTATCTGACAGATGCTAAGTATATTAATGGTGCTTGCCTTAAATTTAGATAGCTACATTTCCTGTTTAATTTATTTAGACAAACATAACTGGTTCTTTTCTGGCATTTGAGAATAAATTAGCTCAAATAAATTTTTGCAAGTTATAAAAACTACAGGATATCCTATTATATTTTAAAGAGGTTTTATGTATTTTAGAAGGTATAGACCATAATATTAAATAAACAGAAAACAAACAGAAGTGTGTTAGTAATTTTTCAGAGATATTTGAACATTAGTATTTTGGTATGACTAAATTGGGATTCAAAAGGAAAAAACAAAACTATTACTAAAAGTGACAGTTCTGTGGCTGAGTCCTGTGAAATTCTCTTACTTGGCAGAAATTAGCCTTAAAAAGTCATATGTTGGCTTTTTCATCACAAGGGGTGATAAAAGTGTTATCTAATATGTAAATACAGGCTAAACTGCTGCTCTGAAAACATTGAACCTGTTTTGAAATTTCACTTCAGATAAAAGCTGTATTTATAAGGTACATTGGATTTTTTCATTCATATGATGAATTCTCTGCTTCCTATTCTTTGCAGAATAATTCGCCATATGATTCTAAAATTTTAAGATTTAAAAAAAAAATTCTTAATCCAAGCAGGGAGAAATTAAATCAAAAACTGCAAGAAAAAAGCTAATATTAATGATCTGTGTGTGTGTGATGTTCAGAATAAGATTCAGGTTTCCTGCAAACAAATGGTAAATCATAACCATTGCAAATAGCATTAGCTTCAAAGCATTGGTTTCTGTGTTGCTTGTTGAATGTCATTGAAACCTTGAGTTTCACATACTGAAATTTACTTTCTATGTTAGTCCATTGAAACCACTGGAAAAGTGGAAACTCTTCCATGGTAAAGAGGGCTTTTGCGCAGTTGGTATTTAGTTGGTATTTATGAAATCCTCTTTTACATTTAAAACAGAATCCTGTGTTATTTTTCACTTAGTTCTATAAAAGAAGCATTCTATATCCATCTAGAAAGTAAGTTCATGTAGGAGTGCACAAATTAGACAAAATTATAAAATATTATTCAAAATTAAGATTTTTTTTTGGACAATACAATAATGAATTTTGAATATGGAGGAAGCATTTAAATATTTGAAAAGTTTTCCCCTCCTCTCTACCCTAGAGTACAAGAAGAGTAGTAAGTGACAGGTTTTGAAGAAATTTCATTTGCCCATACTTACTAGGGACACAAACTTCAGTTTTCTTTTAGCTGTTGTTTGGTGAAGAAAGATGCAGAAAAGACAGAACAGGAAACACAGACTCCAAATTCCACAGACCAGCTGCCTTGCTCTCATCCTGAGGGGAGCTTTCAGCTATTTTGCACACCAAGGTCCCTGGCTGGATGTGGTGATACAGTAGATACATGGCTAAGAGGGGTGGAGTCAGTCATGCTTAGTGAAATCTGAGAATGGGCTGTGAAGTTGCCTCTCTGTCCTCTTCTAGGGTTAGTGCTTTTCAGGGAACTCATGAAATGAAAAGTGTATTTCTCTTTTGTACTCAATTTCTGTGTCCCATGTATTGCATGGAGTGAAATCTCTGAGCTCTCTAATTCCTGCCCCTGGCAAGGCAGGTGAATGTAAAGAGCTGGAGGTTGCCTTCTGTTATTTAGCTAGGATTTAGTATGGGTCAGTCAGCCTTCCCAAATATGAAAATGCTGTGGGTATCTTACAGTATGCAAAAGGGCTATTAAACCATCTGCATTCCTAATATTCCCAATCTTCTTTGAACACTTAGTACTAGAAGGGGCAGTGCTAACAAATGTCCTTTTATAAAGTCTCTCTGGATTTTCCTGGGATTTGGCTGTGATTTGTAGGAGGAATAAGCAATAGAAGGTTTTGTTGCAAAGGAACAGGAATGAGCCTAAATTCATTGCAAAAAAATAAAAATATATTAATGAACTTTCAGTCTCTTTAGTAGATTGTCTCTAGTGGCTAAGCATGTGACACTCTAGTTTTCTAGAGCTATCCCCTAGAATTTCATACAGTTAGTTAAATTTAAAATTTTCAAGTTTCTCTTGCTGCAAACACTCTTATTGTTATAGTGTGCATATATCAAGAGTTGTTTCTGTTATTTACCCAGTATATTTTAAAAAAGAAAAAAAATCTGGCTCAGAGACACCGTTGCTAGAGACGGGCTTGATCTTGCAAGTTACTGATTTATGTTCAGTCCATTAATGTATTAATGAAAGTCCTGTTAATATGTTAAAATTGAGGCTGATTTCTTAGTCATCAAAAGCTCTCTGTAAGAATTTAAAAGAAATTATTGAAAACAAATTATCATGTTGCTACCCAAAAAGGTTATATAATCCCAAACTAGTTTAAGGCACAAACCAAAACTTTTCTTGTGATTATTAGATACAGACTTCTCTATGGGGATCAGTTCTCCTTTCTGATGAAACAATGTTGTATCTTTCACATCTGTCAGAGCTAAAGAGATTCCTCTGTGAAACATCCAGGTGTCACACTTTCATTTCTGCTTTTATCTCTGACCATTTAAACAGATTTATTAATAGAAAAGTGTGGTGGGTAGTTACATTTATTGAGAAAGAAAATGCCCTTTTTTTTCTTAATTTGGAGGCACCTGGGGGGATATGGGTCAACAGGTTGAAGCTATTCATACCCTGTATATGTCATACCTCAAAAATTTCTCTAAAGAGTCTGTATTTTGCTGTTTCTAGAGAACATGGCATCAGACACTACTCCTAAAATACACTTCTCTGCAAGACAAAATAGACCAACTCAGAAAAATTAGGCAAGTTCTCAGATTTGCAAGGCTCCAGTCAGGTTCTTCATATACGCTATTCATGTCTAGGAGGGACTGCAGGTCTTCAACAGAAGCAGAAATATTTAACTTTCATCTTTTCAAGTATCCATTGTCTCACCCTTTATGTGAGACTTCTCTAATTAGGAAGGTAAAATTACTCTTACTTTGAGGATAACAAAAATTAGTGTAAATATTGGTGTAAAAATGTTAACAAAATGTGAAAAAGATATTAGTGTTAAAGCTGATGTTTGCTTTGATCTGATCTTGATGCTTCTAATTCTGTGAGAAGAGACATATAAAGGGCGGGAATTGTTTTTAAGTACACCATGTTGATTAATTCTGTTCCTGTTGAAGGTCACAGAGGGAGAATGAAACAGTGTGCTGTGCCATGGTGAGAGGTGTGTAAACTCTAGCTGTTCCAAAGTAAAGGTAACTGCGTCTGTAATATGCTTGCAGCCTGTGTTAAAGGAACAGCTGAAGGTGGAAGAGGAGAAGATAATGATAAAGGTAATAACTGTACCTCCTGTACCTCTCTCTTCCTTGGGAGTACAAAGGATAATATATGAGGTGTAGATCACATGCCTTTATCTTACCAATAAACCTGATGAAATATTTATGGTATCATGATAAACATAATATTACTAAGCAAATAAAAGTACAGCTTTGTGTTGTGTTCTGTACTGTGATATCTGAAGCTGCTGGATCTTTGACATTTTTGAGGGAATGCAAATGTTCATTAACAATGCTCCTGTGCTTTAAAACTGTTTCATGGCTTAAGTGCTAGTATATTATTTTAAAGCTTATTAATCCAGAGAACAAAATTTTGCCCTCTAGCCCCAAATTACAATAGAAAGAATCCTTTCCAGGCTGTGATGCTCACCCCCTCCCCCCACTTTTAAGTGTAGGATCAAGTCTGTTTGGTATTTAGAGGGTAGGATTGGATTTGCAGCTTGAGATGCTACTTCTTCATTGACAATGGAGAAGGGTCAGAGTTGGTTGAAGATACAGTGACAAGAATGTTAGAGGAAGACTCCAGTGTAGAATCAGTGTGGGGAGAAGGAGGCAGGTGGAGGAAGGTTTCAACCTGCCAACCCTGCCTCCCCTTCTTAACCCTGCCTGAAACAACTCCTTAGTGGGATTGTTATTCCAGCCTCTGGTGTTGAAGTCATGTTTCTGTGGCTTCTGTAGTTTTGGTGTCCATGTCTGCTTCCATAACTTTCCCCCATCTTCTTTTCTCAGCTCCAGTCAGATCAAGGCTAAATGTGTCAAGAGAGTTCAAGGTTTGCTCTGGTTTACAGTGTACCTCTTTGTCTCCTGCTTACATGCTATGGTTAAATGATGAAGAAAAGCGACGGTATAATTTCTTCAGCTGCAATAAACTAACAGTCCGAACAACAACAAAAAAAATCTGACTCCAAGCCACTGGCTTAATAGGTAAATAGGTAGGAATCAGCTGCCTTTATTTGGCTAATACTTAACAGAGGCTTCTTTGGTCCTTTGTGCTTGGAAAACAAAGGCATATCATGTCACCATGCCTTGCCTCAGGCACACGCTACCCCTGCCTCAACATGAATTCTGCCCCAATCAGATACACCTTTTCTGTTAATGATTTCAATGTTGGCATGCAAGAATACTCATTCAATAATACTCTTTTCTGCACATTTTCAGACTGAGTTAGCAGCATGTCCAGCTGCTTTGAGGAGTTGGGTTAAGGCTTGTTTTGAATATGAACAAAATGGGGTAGCTTTGTCCTGCAAATAAAGTGATCTTCATGGGTACCTGGGGCTCTTGAGAGCTGTGCATCATGTCCTTGTTACTGCTGTCAGAATACATCCCTTATTACCCCATATTCTCTGTTCTTCCTTGAATTGCAGCAGAAAAGAGGAGACAGCAGTCATTGTTGGGACTTGTAAGGACTACTGTTGTGGCTGTTCTCAGGCCATTCAGTGTTCTAGGCAATTGCCTTCTTTTTGGGTTCAAAGCTGCACTCTTGATGTCATCTGAGACAAAGTACTTTTTTTGCATAGTGGCCAGCTTCTTCTCTGTTACACTGATGCAAATATAGAGTAACTGTTTAAAAGCTGATGAACTTAATCTAGGTATATTTTCCTTGTGTTTACACAGCTGGTCTTCCACTGATGATGTTCTCAGCACCTTAATCTGGAGTTTTGCTGGGCTGTAAAACTCCCTCCTCTCAAATGTGGGCACTTTCTCTCCAGTTCTCTATGACTCATCAACTTTTGGTCATAAAATACACTGACATGGTGGAGTTGGCAATTAAGATGCAGTTTGGTAGTTGTGTTTTAACAGATGATTACTATAATACCAGAACAAGGGTTTGTTGGCAGTATTCCACAGAGTGGTGGTTCTTGTTTTGATCTTGGGCCATCAGTGAGTCACAAACCTGAATTTTGTGCAGTGCAAAATTCCATTATTCTTTTTTTCCCCAAAATTCTGTGGACAAATTCAAGTAACCTTGCATGAGTGTAATGGATGGCTGTATCCCATAACCAGGCTACCACTGCAGGAAAGAAGTAAGGGTTGGAGCAAATGGCTAGGAGATGGGAGGCCTTTACACCAGTGACACTGTCTAGTTATTTAGACTTGCTAATGAATTGTATGGACCAGCAGGATCATGTTGTTTTGACAGTGAGAGATGAAATATTACTTGTGCTGAAAGAACATTTTGTTCCAGCCAGCCATGGCCACAGCTGTTAGCTTGGGCGTAAAGAACAAGTGTTTCATGCAGGTGCTGACATCAGTCCAAACAACCTCCCTGTGTGTAATCAAGCATCAAGCTATTGTCCTTGTGCACCTTAGAATACCTGAGGGGTTTGGGTTGCTGCTTTCTTTAAATTTTAATAACTATATTTAACTTTGAGAGAGGCTACAATAGCTATGATTAAAGCAATTGTTCTGCTCAGCTGGAATGATTTCTGATCATGCATTAGCACAATGCTGCAAGATTTGAAATGCAAATATGTGGGAGGGAGTAAATGTTCTCTCAATAACTTTTTTATTTCTATTGGAATAAAAAACAAAAAGTCCTTTATAAAAATACCAGCTAAGTTAAAGTATAAGCCAACAATTTCTCATAAATATTGTATCTTTCTGGTAATCAGTGTCATTGACCCATGTGTGTGATTTACTTTTTGATATTAAATCCTGAATTAGTAGTGAAGAATTAATAAATTAGCTGTTCCTTCAGATCTAATTCCTCCTCCTTCTCCTTTCTGTTCTGTTCGTGTACTGTTATCATGTTTCAGGGTCTTCAGATTCTTGGAGGTTTTGGTTATATTTGCTCTTCTTCACTTAAATCAGTAAAGCATTTTATACTAGGACATAGGCATGCTTTCATGGCACATTTCAAATATTTTTCTATCAGATGTTTTCTTGAGAGGCTGGTGATTAATTTAAATATTGCCACAAAGATTTTCTGAATGAAACTGTCAGAACTGTTAAAATGGATGACTGTGCTTTTATGTCACTACAATGTGTTTATTGATACTGACTAGACTGGCTGGTGGTGGTGTGTTTCAAAGCTCTCCTAGGCATTTCCAAGGAAATTTGCATTGACTGTAAATATGGCTGTTAGAAACAAACTGTGTATTTTTCCTTTAGGTCATATGTCCAGTTTCTCTCACTTTAAATCAAACTAAAATAAATATTGCATATCAGGGTAATAAAAATTTGAAACTGTCCTTTAATTTAGAAGTAACAATGCTCTGTCAGGTATCTCAATTGGCCTCAACAAAGTACCTTGAATAATGTCCCATTTTCTTACCTACTATAATCTTGTGTTGTTCATATTTGTCTTCACAGACACATCCATAAAGAGCAAAAAAGGCATAAAATTGCCTTTTGCAGAAATATGGGACAAACTGTCCAGAGGGCAATAGCTAAGATGGAGAACAGACAAAATGGTACTGGCAATCACCCTGTTGTTTTGTTTTGGGATAGTTGTGTGGGGGAGTGGCAATAGCTTCAAGGAACCCAATTTTTTAGAAAAAGAAGTGCCAGTAAAAGGAAGATGCACCTAAAATCATGCAGGGAATTGACCAAGGCCTTTCTGAGCTGCTGCCACTGCTGAGACAGATTAATATTACCTTCAAATACCTATAATTCCTGGAAACAACCAAGCTACTCATTATTTAGCAGCTTAGCTGATAATTATAATGTGGGTTTAGTTCTACAAAGTGTAGGTTTATTGATTTGATTTATAACATGTCGAGCTTTCCAAGGAATCGGGAAAAGCCCTACATAAAGCACAGAATGCTTTGATTTTTTAACCCGAAGTACATTGGGTAACTGTAGCACAATCCAGGCTATTCCAACAGCATTAACAGACTTGGGCTTTGGTGGAACCTATTTGGTTAGGTGAGAGCAAAAAGTGGGTAAGAAAGTTTAATGCTTCAGGTAGTGGGGAAAAATGCTACCCAAAGCAATCCTGTGTTTAAAAGGTACATGGTTAGGTTCACGTTCTGATTTATATCAGTAGAAGGAAGATGGTAGCCCACAAAACATACTTCCTTTTGATTTACAGTTTGCCAAGCAGGAGAAATTTGGTCAACATTCCACATATGATTCTTCACATGTTTTCCACGCACACAAAATAGTGAATAATTTGTTACGTATTTTCAGTTAAACTATGAATCTCTTCTGCCTGGATCAGAGTACTGTCTAAGCTTAATTTAAAGCAAACAATGAGAAAAATACAAGAGCATGAAATGCAAGTTTATTTTAGTGCAAACCAAAGAAAAGCTGTATGTCTAAATACGCATGAGAACCAAGAAATAGTACAATAGCTTGAAGAATATTTGCCTTTATCTGCAGGCACTTCAGATAAATATTTTGCAAAAGCGTATTGCCATCTAGTGTTAAACTGTCTTCTGTTCATTGCACTTTGGGCCGCTGTGGCTGCAGTAGGTTCCTGATGGACACTTCTGTGAGAATCATTGGAAATCCCATAAAGTGTTGAGAAATGCAGAACAGCATTACTGCAATCAGACGTCGAGAATACATGGCCACATTTCCAAATTTAAATAAAGATTAATTTCAATCATTTTTCACTCCTTTATTCAGGGTTGCTGGCAATATATATGTACCCACCAGAAGGGTTTTTTAAGTCAATGTCTGGTTCTTCTTTCAACACTGTGAGAAGTGGTGAAAAAAGAGTGCAGTGATTTTTATATATTTGTGTTATTAACTCTTAAATTATTTTCTCTTTCTATATTTTCATCTCTGTTTTTCAAGGATCAAGCTGGGGTAATGTAATTTCTTCTCTTTCTCTTTTCACATATTTTGTTGGGGATTTTTCTCCTCTGTGCCCCTCAGTTCTTGATTTTACTTAATGTGAAAGAGAGATATTCTGGATGTTTTATTATTGATGATATTCAAAGATGACATAGCTTTCACATTTCTCTTTCTATGCTTTATTTTTAATTTGAAATAATTTGATTCCCAACAATGACTTTAAGATAGTGAGCTCAACATTAAGAACTTTATCAGCTGGCTGGAAACACTTCCTTTTAAAAAGAACTTTCAGCTCTGGAACATCCTGCTTTATAGTTGTATAAAACTTTGCTGTACTTCAGCGACTGAAGTTGTAATTTCCTATTTGTATGATGTTAAAAAAAACCCCATTTTCATCTAGAAACATATAAAGAAAGCTCCAGTATATCCAGCAACACTGCCTTCTCTGTTAAGACACTTTTCTCAACTGATGGGAGGAAACAGTTTTCAACCATTCAGACTAATGGCTTTGCATGGAACAATTTGCTGAAAGTTGTTGGGTAGGTAAAGAAAAGGAAAAGGAGAAGTTTACTGTACATTTCATCATCTGCTCACCTTGGAAAGGTAAAAGGAAAATCTAAAGGTAAATGTGGTAGTTGTATTCATTTCCTAATTATGTATGTATGTATGTATTAACTGTTGGACTGGTAATACAGCTGGGTCTTAGACATTTCAGGTAAATTGCAAGTAAATGCAGTTTGCGGAATATGTATTATTTCCCTTTAAGAAAATGAAGAAAGGAGAGATACCATTGGCAGAGATCATTATGCATTTCTAATTGAGTTACCACCCATCTCTAAACCCGTGAGACCATCACAATGTTCTATAACATACCTGTGTTCTGTAATAGCTCCAGATGTATTCTGTAAATGTATTACTTTGGAATTAAATCAGTGGAACATTGCAATGTACTTTCAATACATTCTGACTTGGCTGTTTTGTGCATTAGATAACTGAATTTCTCCTTCCTTTTTGGTCAGCTGTGGGCAGAGATTGTTGCTGCCTTGCTAAAGGTAAGTTAAGAAAAGAGATGCCCAAACTCCCAGTCCCTATGAGCCATAGGCTGAGATTTTCCTATGGCAAAGAGCCAGAAGATGCATGTCTCAGAGACTTAAGAATTCTGAGAGTATTTCAGAGGGAAGGGACAATAGCTTCATTCTTAAGATCACTCGCTTTGCTGGAGGCAAAAATAGAACAAATATGCTGCTGTTTCTCAGCACTTTTTGTGCCAGAAGTTTTGTTGGTTTGTTTCTTTACATAGTCAAATATTTGGACAAACATGCACCCTTTTTGTTCATTGCTGTTGATTAAAATAAGAAGTTTTGACCTGGGATGTCTTGTTGCTAATGAATATATTGATTCCTGATGACCAAAACATTTCCTCCATGTGAACATAGTTCTGCTGAATGAATAAATGTCAGTCACATCAATAGTGTGAAAGTACATTGGAAACTGTGATAACTCCAACTGTGAAGCTGTGGGGAAAACTGTACCATCTACTCAAGAGGAAAAGATTGTTAAATAAATGAGTATTATAATAGCCAAGGAATTAAGCAAAGGAAAGGTCATTTTAAGCGCTTGTTCTCCATAATGCTCTGGCCAGATGAATGGCTAAGAGTGTATTTTGGTTAGACTGGCTCAATTAAATGGAAATCATAACAGCTGTTTAACAAAATACTGAGCTCCCATAACTCCATTTTCATAGGAAAAACTCCAGCTAAATGACAAAAAAAAAATCAGAGCCCTTGAAGTATGAATTTCTATAAAACATCAATTTATCTGTAAGGACAGCTATAAACTTGGGTTGGATACCGAGATAGAGCAGGTGAGATTTTTGTGCTATAAAATTGCTGCATACAGGGAGTTTGTGCAGTGTTTGAGATCTTCCTCTTTATATTAGTCAAGAAATTGTTAACAAAAGCTAGATGAGAGGGTAACCCATAAATCAACTGTTCCATCTGATAGTTTGTCTGATCTCTGTTACTAACGCTTTCACTAATTTTAAAGTAACGTTAGATGCATCTGACAAAACTAGTCTGAAAGTGTCAGTTGGTAGTAAAATTAAACTGACCCAAAAAAGCACTGGTTTTGGCTACTTTGCTATTTGTGACAGCAATCTTCCTAGAAAGACCAAGGACCTTCTTTGGACAGAACTTCCTTGGATGAACTATGTCATGGAATGGAGGAAGAAAAATACTTGTTGCAGCTAACAGTGCATTTGTTGTACGGAGTCTCTTTCTCAGGGCATATTTCTAATCCCACCTGTGAGCCAGCTGTGATGTCTGTGTACACTTGCTGTGCATGCCCACACACACATGCACACATGCATCCAAACCATTTGTCTCCAAAAGTTCCAGGGGCTTGCCTTGCAAGAATTTGTAGATAATTTTGCTGTGTTTTATAGTTTTGCTGTGTAAATAGTTTTGCATCAGGAACATCTGATGATTGCTTGCTTCGGCTCCTGACATCTCTGCTCTGTAAAAAATGTTTCTTTCTGCTGGGTTTCTCACTCAGAGATGATCAGACTGCCTATAATGTTCTCTTTCTGGCTAACCAAAGCCAGGTCAGATTTGTTCTTGAATTTCAGTGAAAGTGGGGCTGTGCAATATCAAACATGAATCTTCTCTCCTTTTGATGATTACCATGTGTAACACAAAAATTTCTATTCTATTCTTATATCTTTTTTAAGATTCACAAGTTAATCAGCCAATGCATAATTCAGTGAATTAATTTTCAAGTTCTGAAAAACATGCATATTCTGCTGTACTGCCTTAAAGGTGTATTTAGGCCTAGAATATCTTCACAGGACACATACAATTATGAAAGCAGGTGTATTTCCTGCCCTAAGGAGCAAGCAAATGCAACCCATTAACAAAAAGATCTTTATCTGATTTCACCCTTTTGGTCTTTTACACTCTGCCTCATTAAATTACATGTAGTTGTCTCCTCTTTGCAGTATTAAAAAATACTGCAAATTCAACAAACTGTTCAGGTTTTTAGAATTATTTTCCAGTATTAACATTCAAATAATGAAAAGAAGAGACAAGCAAGCATAGATTTCTTGTCAGTGTTTAAATTACATGAAATGTTCTATACTAATTTATAAAAGATTATATGTGGATCTCAGTGATTAAAGTAATTTGGATAAATTATATAGTGTGCTACTATTTGATCCAAACAGTCTTCTTTTTTTCATGATTTTTAGAGGAAAATATTAGGATTTCAGTTTTGTCCATAATATATGCTGCATGTAAATGATGAGGGTTACCCTGGGAGAAAATCTTCCTTTGAATTTGCCAGCATAAAATAGAAGTACATCTAGGCTAAACTTGAAGAGGACAGCAGAAGTACCTACTTGTAGTACAGTATGGAACAGTGATTATTTGAATGAATGTTTTGAATTTCTTACATGGAGCTGCAGCATGACAAGTGTGTTACAGTGCAGGAAATGGAAATGACTGGTATGAGACAATCTGTGAGCGAAGAGACAGTGAAGAACCACATTCTCTGATAGCGCAGTATTTGGATGGAAAACTACTACTAGGATGACTTCTTTTTTAAATCTCCTACTGCATGCCAGATTGAAAAGTCCACATGTCAATAATATTTTGAAAACTGCTTTATGTTAGTCCTATAATTGAACTAGTGTTTCTTTTCTAAGTTATTCCTTTTCTTTTCAAGGATAGTGTCCTTCCTGACTATGGCAGAGTATCTGACAGGTCCTAGCACTATAGGAATGGCTGTCTGAAGTAACAGCAGCCTTCCATATGGCAAACTACTCAACCCTCCTTCTTTTCACAAAATAACCCCACCAAAAAACCCAAAAACTAGCAAGAATGAGAAAGTACAAATCTCTCGAGTGCTGGCCCTTTCTGAAGTCCTTGCAATTGTAACCTTTGTGATTTCATGCTGTATGTGACCACTTTTCCCTGTGTCAAATGGGACTCATCCAACAATCTCATCTTTTTCACAGCATCTCTGTAGTAATTTTCAGCTTTTTGTAACCTATTCTGTGTTAGTACAATTCACATCTCAAAGCACCAGCTCAACCTGTGATTGCTTTTCAGACAAATGTTCTATCAAAATGAAATGTGCGCTTTCCAGAAGGTAAACAAAATAACATCAGTGGTTGTCTGCTGGACACTTACATGGGCCTTTTATCCACACCAAGACCTATGCACTTTTCACATCAGCTCTGAAATGTGACTGAAAGCAACAAACTTGTGTTTGTGTAACAAAAACTACAAAATATTAGGAAAAGCATCCAAGCTGTTGTTCCTCAAACCATCCCCTCTTTTGAAATCCATTGAATACAAAATGACCCACCTTTGCAACTTTTGCATTGCCAACTTTCCATTACATACTCTGAAAGATGGAATTATCTGTACAGTTGTGGTATTTTCTGGGGTCCCTGTTGTTGGGAGAAAAGATGAATATGACTCCATGTTCTTAGAAGGCTAATTTATTATTTTATGATATGATATGATATGATATGATATGATATGATATGATATGATGCTATACTAAAACTATACTAAAGAATAGAGAAAGGATACAGACAGAAGGATAAAGGATAATAATGAAAACCTTGTGACTCATTCCAAAGCAGCAGAACACAGGAGAAGCAAATCAGATAATTATTGTTTTCCTTTTTCTCTGAGGCTTCTCGGCTTCCCAGGAGAGATATCCTGGCAAAAGGATTTTTCCAGAAAATATGATGGTGACATACAGCAACTCTGCAAGCCAGAGTGGTCTGATAAGATTGAATCAGGAGGTTACTTTGTACAACTCGATGGCATTACATGCCCACTCGGGTTTTCTGGTGAAGAAAAAATTAAGGAACAGGTCCTCTCTTCGGTTTTACTACTCTTGGCAAGCTCTGTAAATTGTTTTACAATCTAATGCAATGACACTTCTCATTCATGCCTTTGATTTCACAGCTGATGTACTCAACAGGTAAGGTTTTTACATGAAATGAAGCTAACTATTATTCAACCACCACACTGAACCACAACAGACACTGTGCCATTGCTCTTTCTCAGCCTTGGAATATAAATTCTCATATCATGCTGTGGGGCTATTTCTGGTCAGCAATATTGGCTGATAACTTGAAGGAAGAAAGAATGGATGGAATAGCACTGTGGTGTATTTCAGGCAACATTTGATGAGAACCCAGAGCGAGCTGAGGGAATTTTTATTGTTAATCTCCAAGTGGGAATGGAATTACTCAGGGAAACTCAGCCAGAATAATGACAGTTCCTGAAGAATTTTTAAAATTTCAACAAAAAATGTAAAATGAAGGTAGCCAGGCAAATAATGAAGTACAGCATCCAGAAAACATGGCCTCCATGGCAGACCACAATCCTTTTTTAAAGCGGGATAGTCAACATTTTTGACCAAAGTGTCAAAAGAAAAAAAAGATGTTTAGTGACTCTAAATGAGCTGAGATGACACAGATTTGTCTGCTTCAACCTCACGATCCTTACCCCTAACCACTACTGAGTTTTTCTCCCTGTCTAAGTACAACTTTAGTGTCTATTTCTGAGCATTGGCTTCCTTCTTTGCATTCAGAAAAGACACTGCAATGCTTCCTAGCTCATGCTTGGCTGCCATCTGGAAATATCTCTGTTTCACTGAGCTGTTTTATCTGTGTTCATCATTGTTTCTAAGCTTTTTTCTCTTTGTTTATTGATTCTATTAGCATATTTTTTTCCAGCTGAAAACCATCAAACAATTACTATGTGGAGATTACTGTGCTATAGCAATGGTCTCCTTTTCTGGTGAATTGTAATACACTATTTGTCCTTGGGTGTGAAGCATTAGTCAGCTGGTAAATTGGAGTGCCTACACTGCATTTCTCATCTGGCAATAGTGTAATGGAGCTGGGAATGAATATCTGTGGAGCTGGATTTTATGGCCACTAATATAATTTTCAAACTTCCCAACACCTACTAACTCAAACTTTCTCTCTTGAGAGCAGAAATAGTTAATCCGGGTTGTGAGTAAATACAATTTTAATTTGAAAAAACTAGGTTGGTCCTCCCCCTCATACACCTATGAGTAGAAACTCTGGAGGGGGTACAACTGCAGCATTTCTCCAGCATTCCCCTATTACATTTTAAAAAGGTTTTCAAGTGATGATCATATCAGGATTGTCAAATTCCCATCAGATATGCATCAGTTCCAATTCTTCACAAGAAAATGAATGCAAAAGAAGAGGTGATTTGTTCATGGATTTCCAGGAGATGAATAAAAAAGGTAGGATTTCAAAGCCCACAGTTCTGGCTCTCAGTTCTCTCTCCCATTATAAAGCCTGTGTTGTGGAAGATGGTATATTCTTTATACCACATCTTTCCCTTTTACAGCTACCCATATTTTCACTTGCTGGGAACATGACTTGTTTTCAGTCCTTTGATGGCACCAGAGGGAGGCCAAAACGTTGGGTGATATTTCAATAATGAGATATGTCCACTGCTTTATGGTTATTTTATAATACTCTGAATGTGTTACTCATGATTACATCTCATCTGTGCTGTATTTTTTAGTTTGGTTACTTTGACTGTCAAACTGGGTGTCTAATTGATTTTTACCCTCTAAACAATGATAGTTTCATCCCCCTCAGCAGTTCCTCAGACTGCTTCCAGCTAATCTTGTGGGGTTTCTGTTGTTGTTTTTGACTTTTACATATATATCACCACACTCCTCGAGATACAGCTCTTTTGTTCTCTTTTGTATGGCTGAAGTACACCTAGAGTGTCTGTGAACAGTGATATTTTTATCACATAGGGGATCCACTAATTGTGCTTTTGCAGAAGTTGTGTGCAGAGCTCCCCTCATCTCCTCTTACTTTCTAATTTTTCGAAGACTTTTCAACTCTATATGATTTATATTTCCTACCTGCCTCTTTTTAAATATTCTTCTTGCTTCTACATCCCATTTTTCATTTTTTTCCTCATGTTCTGTTCAGCAGGATATATTTCAGAAATATTGCTGAGAGTAAAGTACAGCCAGATTAAAATCTAGTAGTGATACGCCTTATTGTCAAATGGCTTGTGTAAAAAATCAGGGGGCAAATCCCACAGCTAGACCTATATTAACACAACTTTTTTCAAGACTAGCTACAAATTTTGCTTGGAGAATGAGGTTTTAACAGTGGCCAGGCAATTTCCATATTATCCTTCTTCGCTTTCATATTTTCCCCAAAGGACTTACTTCTCTTCACAGTTTCATAACCAGACAGACAGCTAAGGAGATATTTTTTTTTGCGTAGTTTTGCTTGCTCTACCATTGCTCCTTCAGATATACCCTTGTTTATCCCACTAAATCATCCTAAGACACACATGTCAGGAAAATGGATCATCTTGGTACTAAGGATGCCTGTTTCAGATGGCTGTAATATCTTAACTGGCAATACTCCCAGAAAATGAAGGGGCTCTTTTGTACTGCATATTAATTATTTTTACATAGAAGTGTCGTTTTCCCCATCATCTGTTGTGAATACATCTAAAAATATGGTTTTTACAATTTAAATTATAAAATATTCTATTGTCAACAAGGTTTGAAATGCTTTACTTAACTTCTGCCACTTTACTTAGCTTCTTCTCCTCTTCTTCTTGACTGCTGATGTGAGAGCTTTCCAGGCAACAGAAACCAAGAAACATGGTATGGGATTCTGGACTGGGGCATTTTAGTTTCTTTAAGTCAGCTGATCTAGACCTCTAAAATGTGTTGGTAGAAGATTTGAGGAAGTCACTTAACAGGGTGGAACTGCGGAACACCAGGATTTGACATAGGTTTTTATTCAAGATCAGAAAGATCAGAAAGATTCAGATCTCATCTTTTATTCAAGATCATACAATTCTCACCAAGGCTCCCAAAGTTGCTGCAGCAGGGATGAAGTGCTGACCAAGTCGAAATTGAAGCTTCAGGGTGTCTCAGACACAGTCCTCTAGCATGGCAAGCATTTCCAATGCTAGGTCATTCCATTGTACAGTGAAGTCCAATGCTCAGTCACAAAGTCAGGGAATTCCACTTTTGGTTTTCCTGAAGTCCAGTGAATCCAGGATATCCTGGCAAAGCACTACAGTATCACCCCAACTTTTTTTTTTTTTAAGTGAAATTCTATTACATACACACAAAAAGTAACACTACAACAACTACAATCACTAGTGTTATTGTTGGAGAGGGCTGTTTGTAATAAATTATGAGGGCTCCAACGCCTACCACAATATACTAAGAGTGGTAGAGGGGGTCAGTCCTGCACTTTTTTTTTTTTTTTGCTAAGAACTAGAATGCAACACATGTTTTCAATAGCTAACCCATACTTTCTCAGGATAACAGTGTCTTGCATACAGGTCTTTTCTGATTGACTTCTATCGTCCTCTGTCATCCTTGTCACTGTCCATAGGATGTTCATCTATAATTTCACAGCCATTTTTAATGCCAAAACCTGTACAGAACAATTCAGGGAAGAAATACATGTTTCTACTGTGTCTGAAATTGGCTCATAACACATTACAGTAATGTCCCTCCAAGAAATAGCTGGTGGAAGACTCCAATTCTTTGTTCTGCTTTGTGGCTCTCCTACTCCCTGACATTAAATTACTCGGGCGAGATGTTTCATTTGAATGTCTATGGTATAAATTACCAGTGTTGTTCTTCCCTAGCATTTGCTTGACAAATTAATTACCAATATAGTTTTGTGCAGCCTGTGCATTTGTAAGGCTGTGTAGAGTAGCAGCTGAGAGTTCAGCTTGTATAAATTAATTATAGGTGCAATTGACCTTGTATGAAAGTGGCACATAGAAGATTCAGAGCCATTGCATTTGGCTGTAGCTAGGAAGCACCTGCTCTTTGTATTTCTGATTCAGTCAGTGTAATGGGCAGGATTGTATCTAATAAGAGATTGTGATATCTTGTTCTGGGAAGCAGAAGAACTAGAGAAGGGATGTAATACTGGAAGAGACTCTGCCTCAGTGCCTCCATTATTTGATACAGATGGGTAGAGAGGGCTATAATCCAACTTTATTCCCATGGAGTGGTGGGTTAAATGGCATTCTGGAGGTGTTAACACTGGCCTAACTCAGCTGCTGTGGAGAGCTACATGGAATTATACTAACACTTCACTTGTGAGTGGCACTCACCAGTTGCTGGTACCTGTGAAGCCTCCTTAGCTCTTCTGATATATCTGCCACACAGGAAGGAATCCTTTGGTCAAGGAAAATGAGAAAAGGAGAGGATGCAATATAACTCAACATTGGCTCAAGCTCAAGAGAGGTATCTTCTTAGCCAACATTCATGATTCATAGGTCATCCAGATACCTCATTACTTTGCTTGTTTCTCAGGAAAAAAAGTTCGGAAATTCTTACATATATAGTTTCCCTGCTCTTCTGGTTTTTTAGATTGGGAGAGAGGAAAGTTTTCAAGAATGCTTTTTTTCCCTGCAGGTTTCGTCATCTCCTGCTTATTTCTCAACTGAAAGAATAGTCTCTAAAATCAATTGGTTCCTGCAGGAATGATTATGCACCTCAGGATGATTTCAGGTGGGGAATAAATGAAAGGATCAGACACTTCTGAAAAAATAGCTTGTAAAATTTCAGATGTCCTTGGAAAAAATATATACAGCATCTTAAAAAATATTTTCTGAGTGTAGCACTGCCTTCTAAGTGTTACCCAGAGCAAGAATTACAAATACAAACATCAAAATCATAGCATGCATAAACTTGTACAGTGAGACCTAAAGTGCTGAACACTGCAGAGGCAAAGTGTTTGACCTCTTTGACAATATAAATATTTTTTTAAATGGAAGTTTCCTAAGTTGCAGCTTGTGTCTACTGCTTCTCCTCTACCCACTGTGTAACTGTAGAGTCCGACCATTTCTCTAATCTCTCCCATCCAACAGCTGTAGGCAAGGACTCAAGTCTTCTTTTTTTAGGTCTGGGCAAACCAGGGTCCTGGCAGATATCCATCTCACCTCCCCAAGTCTAGGCCAGGACTCTCCCTGTTCTAGATTATATTTAATTGCTGCTAAAAATGCTGCGTGAGAATTAATAGTTGTTGTTTCAAAGACTGAGCCTAAAGGTGAGAAACGTAATATTATATTAATAGTCTGTGTCAGCTAATGTATTAGAATGCTACCTTGGAGTAAGTAAAAAATTTCCATTTACTTCAGACTATTTCCATTCAATACCATAGAAAGCAGCTAAAATTTTGCTGCTGAATTTAATGGGTCTAGGATTAAACATTCATAGTACAGAAAGCTGATCTGAATGTGTTTTATATGTTTCTGAAAGGCTACTGTTGGGTGGCTTGAACTAGAACAATCTCAGATCTAATGCTCATTTTGATCAGGATGTTAAGGTCAAAGTTTAGGTGCTAAGCAAATGTAAATGCTGTGAATTTTGGCATAGATGTTGCTAGTTTGTCCTGATGTGCTACTGCTTATTCATTCTTCTCACAGAAGTGAATGGTTTGGGCAATTCTGGGCTGTTAAATCAGCATTGTATCTTCACAATGTGTGGAAAGCCAAAAACTTTGGGAATTCCAGGTTTTGTATAGAAAACCCATGAAAAACACCAGCTGTGCACTGCTGATTTGTAGCAACCCTTTTGAGTTAACTTCTGTCCAAACAATGAGCAAAAATCCTGGAAGAGCAGGCAAAGATGGTTTGCCAAAGCTGGGTAAATTTGGACAAATGGTAAGTGCTTGTGGGTCAGTCTCTTTGTTACCAGAGTTTGGATTGTGCTTCAAAATGAGCTTGAAAATAAATGGGAGGTAATATGTCTTCTGGGTGTGTAAATCTAGATTTTTGAATAAACTGAACTTGGAGTTTGTTCAAGAGAAGAAATACTGTCTGATTTCCATATGAAATACCATACATATCAGAGATAAGCAAGCCCTTCAAAATCAAGACCCATTTTGTGCCCTACTCTCAAAATGCTAATACATGAAAAAGAAATGAAAGTAAATTTACTCAAAGTAAATTACTTTGAGTGTTTGGAAGAAAGCTTTTCTTATTGTTGTCCTTCTTTGAAGGGTTGTAGTTTCTGTGTCCAGATCTGGATCTGCAAATTGTAAATACCTGTGCAAGTATATACAGTAATACATACAATGCAGTAATGTGGTACTGTGAAATGACAGTATGGATCCCAGAGTCAAAAATATGATCCTTATTCTCTGTATCCTGGTGTTTCACCATATCATTTTTTAAAAAGGTTTTTATTTTTTTCTGAAAACGACATAGAACACAACCACTGCATGTTTTTAACTTTGTGGCCAGTTGCCAGTAATGATTAGTTGTAGGCAAAGAAAAGGCTGGGAGGTTTTAGCATTTGGTAAGTGATGAGGGGATAGAAAATAGCGTTGGTGTGTCAGGACAGAGACCAGGAATCATAGTCAGGACTAATGTTCTCAACTGCTCTTTATGTGAGATATCTTAATTACCCCCTTGCTTTCTGTATGATGAATTAAATATACAGCCCACATCCTCCAGGAGAAGTCTGTGTGGTGACTAGGATGACTCTCTGCCTTCACTTAGCTCCCTTTGAGTTGATGACAATTCTCTCTGAAACAATTTTGTAACATTGAGATTTTAGGTTTAATATCTGAAATTGCCAATTTTGGTTGGTCAGGAATAGAGTTATAGATATAGTGTGATATAGTTTGAGTTGGTGATTACAACAGCAGGCCTGGCACAAAGCTGAAACCAAAAAGCTCCTTAGCAGTCATCCATGGGGCTTTTCTGAGGGAATTCTGAATTTGGGCAACAGCCTCCAGAGAGACTGGTTCTGAGGGAAGCACCTTGGGAGAAACTCTCCAGCAGGGTTCTTCCTAAGGAAGCCTATCAATATAAGCCGCCTGAAATAAATCTTTATCCTTCTTAAGACTTTTGACTGTCTCTAAAAGCCTGACCTAAATGGAAGTCAGTACTGCTGATAGCACATTGCACAAGAGGCCACCTGGTTTTTGCACCACGTCTATCTTGGAGGCTGCAAAGTGCTGTGCTCTTAGAGAGGTAGGAGTAGTGGTCTACTGCGCATAAATCTCAGCCTAATGGTGCTCACTTTTAAAGATGCTGCTTATTACCAAAAATAGTAACAGTGGTAATGATCAAAATGATAAATGTATAAAGTCCCTTTTGTGTTACAGTCATGATTTGCTGCCACCTGGATTTTGTAACCTGCAGCTTCTCACAAGAATCATGCATTTAACACTGAGCTTGTCCTCAAAATGTTTTACCCTTTGATGTGTTTAATTAAGCCTGGCTGTATCTGCAGTACAGCCTTTACCCTTGCAGTGTTTTTCACAAAGTTTTTCTTTTTTTTGCTTCCTGCAGCCATTTACAGCCCGCAACCTTTCCTTCATGATGTCTGTTCAATTATCTTTTATTTCTGAGGGTTTATGACTTAGTATTTTACAGAGTCAGTTGGAGTGCTTGCTCATTTCTGAATTGGTTGTAACAGCTTTTGTTTCTCTTACTAAATTCTATTTAACAATTTTGAAGTTACAGTTTCTGGCAGCAGTGAATTTAATTAATGTAAATACTTTGATACTTTCCCTTCAGAATTCTTTGTTTTAGCATATAGATATCGTAAGTGTGGTGAAACCACTATGGTTTTGTCAGTGTGTGTTTCTAGCTTAGTGTTGAACAAGGAGGTACACAAAGCTATGAAGGTGCACATTACACTGTAGAGAAGAGCTATTGAAGACTATTTTGAGCTCAACTATTTAGGGAAAAGTATTCCTCCTCACCTTCTCCATTTTTATCTCTGAGTTAGGTTTTGTATAGTTAGCTAACCTCTCAAGCTAGTTTTGTGTGAGAATGAAGAAATACACTAAAAGGATTGTCATGCCGTTCTCCTAACATAGGAAAACAGTATATAACTACAAAAATTCAAGCAGCAAAGGGATCAAAAAGAGAGAACAGAAAAATATGTGTTATGTGTTCTCACATTCATGGTCTTCTATTACTGTTCTTTTCTGCTCGTTCCCATGAACATTAATGTCAGAAGTAGGAGTTGCATGGACGGATAACACAGGCTATATTCCAACCCTATGGTAATTTTCTTTTTCTAGAGTGGTACTTGAGAGGATGAGGCTGTTAAGGATATTCCTGTAAGGAAGATGTGTAATGTTTATGACAGGAGGAAAAGGCTGTAAGTTTTTTCTGTAGGTATCAATGTCAAATATTTCATTTTATTTTTGAGCTAGTATGGCCAAGAATTAATGTTCTGGAGAAATCTTTGCTGTATTTGTTATATCCCTGAAATGCTATTAAGCTGTCATAGAAAACTACAGGATGTCATATAGCCTTTATATTTTACCCACTGGCTTTGGCTGTTTGGATTTTTTTAATATAGTTTATACTCTTGAATGCTTTTACCTGTCATGTCTCAGAACTTTGATTTAAAAAAATATTTAGGAGACTAGATGCCTTGACTTAAACTTTTTCAAACTCCATTAACTGGAAATAGAGCTTTATAAGCCTCTTCAGTTTTGCTCAACAAGGACTATCTTGAGTAGAGCCTTTTAATATTTCAATACTTTTATCCTGTGGAAAACAGGCATACCAAAGTATGTAATACAGTATTAGTTCACTGTTAAGTTTGGAGAAAAACTTTTGATTTCACTGGTAAATAATAATTTATGCAATCTGTATTCTTTATGGGAGATTTTTAAAGACCTTTTAAATGCTATGTTTCTTAGATAAAAATTTGGAGGTTGTCCCTGCTTCACTCAAATGTAAAAAAAATTATACAGACCACTTTGTGTTTGTTTTTTTAATGTTTCAGCTTATTTCTCCATGGAAGAACAATCTGGAAAAATACTTTGTTAGAATGGAAGTTTTATTGGAATCACCTTTAAAACTTAGACAAGGTCCCAGAGTTCTCATGGCCTTTTACCAAAGGCAGATTTGGGACTTTTGTATTTGCCAATGACCAAGCACTAGCCAAAAACTGAGGAACATCTGTGTTTGCTTTTTCTTGCCAATCTTCCGAATTACTGCAGTAGTTAAGGAAGAAAATCTGAAATTGCAAGTGTAACTTACTGTCTGTCTCCAGAGAATTTTACCTTCTGTCCCCCATAAATCAATTTATAGTGACATGTCTTGCAGATGGTCTGTCAGCAGCCAAACATTTAGTGTAGCTGTCCATATAGCAGACATTTAGGACATGTCCATATAGACATTATATGGATATAATGTGCAGTTTTGTTTGCTAGACATTCAAATAATGGAACCACTGCTTTGATGTATGCAGTGCTTATGATCATTTTATGGAAGGAGAGAGATCAGTGCTATTGCACTCAGGCAAAATAGTTCTGTCATTCCAATTTTAGGGCTGTAGCCAGGTACACAGTGGTGTTTCATTTCCCAGGTTTTTAGGAATTAGCACTGTGTATTTCCCTTCTAAAATTATTAACATAACACTGAGGAGGGACTCCCTTGCAAGCTGGGCTGTCAACGAAGATAATACAAACTGTGACACAAGCTGGAAAGAAACAGTGCTTATCACATGAAGGGGGAAAAGGAAAACAAAGTTAACTGGTATCGATTGCTGTGGCACAGGCAGATGTTAAACGTACACAGCAGACAATTACAGCACACTTAGATTATAGAGCTGCCTTCTCACCACAGTTCAAGGGAAACCTGGTGTGAGCAATGTGACAGGAAGGGGAACTGTTCTCTCCTTTCCTTTTGTCTTGTGAAATGTTCCTTTCACTGCTTCCATGGACTGTTTAGTTGGGTAATTTGTTTGCCTTTAGTAGAGATGTTAATTCTCTCTGCTTCACTGTGAGAAATTACATGCTTAAGATGCAGAAAAAGGGTGGACTCTGAAAACAGGGAGAAAATCTCAGTGTGTCAGCTGCTATTAACTGTTGCTGGTCTTCTGAGTTCAGTATCCTTCTTCAGGCACCCACCTCAAATCTCTCTCTCCTAATTTTTCAGGAGACTTTCTGGAAGAAGTAGAAAAGACCTGGATATGGACACCTGTGCTGGCTTCTCAAATCACTGTTCATCTCCTTCCCAAATGAGCTCTGAAGATGGAAATCCAAACTCCTAATGAAGGTACTTAGCAGTACAGAACAGCTGTTTCTCATCACTACCTGAAGACATTTCCATCAATATATACTGTTATATGTAGAAATGTCTTTCATTATTTTTAGTGCTGAAATATAACCTATTAGATCATCTTGTAGCTTCTCATCCTCTTGTCAGTATCACCAGGCAGGATTTGGGTTGCTGACCTTGTGGGTGAAGGGAAGATGAATATTTTTTCATAAAATTTTCAGACACTGTTGAACCTAGTATTGAAAATTGAATGAAGATGTGAGTCTTGAGTGTGCTTCCTCTAAGTTGTCCAGCTGACTCCATACTTAGGAAATTGTGCTATTTGACAGCCAAAGAGTAGTTTCAAATAGTTATTTACCTTAAGTCTTTTTCATATGACCCTTTTCTAGTTGTTGGTTACTGGAACTTTCCTATATGAAAGGGCAAGGGCTGGACTTAATGTGGACCAGAGTTCAAAATATATATATATACACACATATATACATACATATATACACACACATGTGCAAGTGTACCTTTTAGATTCCACGAGTAACACTGTTAGAAAAAAAATAAAAATTCACCTGCTTAAACTTGGCACGACCATACTTGCATAGAAGCTGAGGTTAATTAATGTGTGACTGTAGAAGGGAGTACATCTGGAAGATGGACTGAGATGATCTCTGAACTGAATGTTTATGTTAAATTTGGCCTCAAAGTCCGAAGAGTATGACTAAGGCTGCCATCTCTTCAGCTTTCTATGTTTCGCCAGTCTGGTGTGATGAAATTTTGCAAGGCTGGCTAATTTAATGCATCTTATCTGTTTTCTTCCACCTCTTCTTGCAAGGCCCTTCCAGAGAAACTCTTTATTGATTTTAAGGATATGCACTCTTTAGCCCTTGTTGCAGGGTCTGGTTTTGTTTTCTGTCTATATTGACTGCCAGTGGTTTTGCTTTTTCTTGACTACTTTGTGTCTGTCTTGTTTGGCAGAATGTATTCCTTTGGTGTGTAATAGGAGTGAATACCTGTAAACTGAAGTCAATGAATGTTTGTCCTACTCCCTAGGGTAAGCAGAAACCAAAATTACCTGTTTCATCTTTACATGTTCAATCTTGTTCTTATGGAATACTGCTAACAACTAATACATAGCTTTGGTTTAAAAGTATTTGTTGAGTGTGTTTGTTAAAATGACCATTGTTTCATATTCCCAGGTTTTACATAAGAACATCTTCATTAATTTGGTTTTCTCTAAAAAAATCAATTCTGTTTAATGAAATCTGAATTTCCTTTGGCACCAAATGGCACAAAACATGAGTTTTATCTTGAAGTTTTATGTGTCTAGTGTATAGATCAATTGATCTATACAATTGACCTTCTTCTTTTACTAACAAAATAAGTGGGGGGAGGGGTTGCAAATATTTGCTCCAGCATACCAGGATAGAGAGTTTGAAATATGGGCAAATTTTAATCAAGATAAATTAGAAACAGATACTCTCCCAAGCTGCAGATTTCCTTCTAATATTAAGACTGCTTTAGATTGGTCCTGAGCTGCACTGTGTATTTATGAAAAAATCTGTAGGTAGAGAAGAGGTGGTGTAAGATGTACTTTTATTTTAATAACTTTTTAGGGCTCTCATTTGAGCACAGATGAGCATAGAGGTTTTTTTGTTGAGTTTCAGTTGGGTTTTTCGTAGCATTATTTTGTTTCTTAGGATTTTGTGTTTTGTTTGGTGTTTTTGTGGTGGTGTTTTTGTTTTGGGGGTGAGGAGTTTGTGAGGTTTTTTGTTATTTTGTTTTGTTATTTTATGGACAACTTCACATTCCTGGTAGGTGATTGAGGTTGAAATAATGAGGACCAGAAAATTCTGCTTATTTACTGCTCAGAGCAGTAACATTCATCTGAGAATCTGCATTATGACACACAGTGATGCAGTGGAAGCTCCATCTGCATTCAGCTTTCTTTAAATTTTATGAGGTTGTTCACTGAAATACTGCATCCTGGGAGAAAGAAGCAAATAAATATATTTGTATGGTTAGCAGGTTTTGATTTTGCAGATAATCTGTCCCAGTTTTAAGTGACAAAGGTGGAAAAACAAACTCTGGCAGTAACATCTAAATCCACAAGACAATTCCATGCAAGAGTTTTTAAAGGTCACAAAAGATTTTATGCCCAAGACCCAGTTATTCTTTTTAAAATGCTACTCTATGTCTGAACTTGACTGACTGGTGAATAATTAAAAAAAAAAAAAAGGGAAGGAATTTGTCTGCTATAATTATATGAGAGAAGAGTCCTACTCAAACTTTGATTTGTGAGATCATGACTTGTATGCAGGTATTCTACTTCTTAACAAGATCCTAAAACATGTTCCCCCAAAGCCTGGACTGTGATCATTTCATTCAAACGAACTCGCTTGATTAAAAACAGAAAAAAGATGGTCCTGACACTTAATTTTTAAGAAGAACCATGTATTGCATTCAGGTGGTGATAAACCCCTTCCACAAACTCTCATGTGACTGAACTATTTGAGCAGTTTTAAGATAGGAGTGCAAGTCTAGGTCCTGATATGAGAATACCAAGTTAAACACTTTGAGGATGTCCTGAGAAAGAGCAAACACTCCTGTCTGAAGGAATTATGGGGGCCAAAATATTTTACCCTTGAGATTTTGCACTGCAATTAATCAACAGCATGGGTATATCTTCTCTGCTTTTATGATGATGAGCCTCGACAGGTAAGACTTCTGTGGACAGAAAAATCTCGCTTCTCTACTATCAGTCTGTCACATTTTGAAGAGCACAAACTTAATTTTTAAAACAAACATCTGGAAATAGAAATGTAGTTTAGAAGAAATAGAAATATGAGGTCAGAGCCTTCCCCTAGCAGTCTGTTCTGAGAGCCCAGAATTTTTCTAATATTGAGTTCACTCTGACAAGAAAAGCTCCAGATGAATTTTCTGATAAGGTTGTGGGAGGTAGAGACCACACTAAAGTGACTCATTGCTTGATCCTGAGTCGTCTGCAAGCTGAGGGTGAAAGTTCATTCTTCTGCAAGTCAGTGTGGAATATGTGGTTTCTAAGGTGACTGGAGCACTCTGCCAAGGGAAGGGTAGGGTTAATATCAGTTAATTAATATTAGAAGGCTAAATTAAATAATTTCTTCTTAAATGCCTAGAAGTAAAGCTGTGATTCCCATGAGTGAATGTTACATACAAAGCTTGAGCAGCATCATAGTTCCTCTGCCAGAGGGAGGTAGAGTTGCAGGGAGATGAGAATTATTGAAAACAAGACTAGAGGATGTGTTTGTAACAGGATTTGTTTGTAACAATGGCAATGAAGAGCAAATGAGGTTTAGTATTTACGTGGGACTGTGCTAAATGTTTAATTTGCTGATGGTCAGACAAAGATTAGAATTGCATTAGACAGGAATGAAGACTTTTATTTTTGGACTATGAGCTTCAGCAGTGAAGACAAGACTGGCATTTCCAGGAGAAAGTGTTGTATCCCCATTGTGGTGGTCACTGCTCAAATCAGTTCTGTTCATGAAAACATTTGTGTTTGGAGAAGGAGCTGGCAAAACAACCACCTTACATGGACCTTGTGTGAGTGGTAAGGATGGAAATGCCACCCATCATGCTAAGTTTGTCCAATGCTTTAAGATACAGCAATGAACTTGTAGCTTCTTTTTTTCCTCTAAGATGTTCCATGGGACTGCTAATGGGAAAAAGTGAGCATCATCTTTTATATCATTTCAACAAGATAACTGGGCGTATCAGGTATAAATTTGGTAATTTCAGTGTCCTAGAAATAATTTATTACACAAGAGTCCAGATATCTGAGAATGGCTGCTAGAAATTTCCACAGCTCTATCAGATATACTGCCTAAACCAAATGCTTGTGTCACATTTTACTTCAGTACAACTAAAAAGAAATGTTTTATATGTGTATAGGTACTTATGGCAGGATATAGAAGGAAGGTCACAGGTGGCTGTTTGATGCTTGCTTACTGAGACAAATTAAGTTTTCACTCACTTTAAAATGATGAGGGATTTGGGGGTGTCAAACAAAAGTACTTTGTACCTTAAAATGATGTGAAGCAACTTATTCCTTGCCAGAAAAAGAACCAATAAAGCACTTCCAAATAGATGCTGACTGCTGGTGGGGACTTTGGGAAAAAATGAAGCTCATCACTGCTCAGCACTTGTCCTCTTGATTTTAGTGAGTAATTAAGTTGTAGAGGCCCTTTCAGTGATCTGAGCTACACATGAGAGAGTCAAAGCCCAAAATTCAATAGTGTGTGCTCTCCTGTTTCCTGACTAATCCTGTAAGGTACAGTGGGTGGAATAGATGATCTAATAAGAGAACATAACTGCAGTCAGCTAACTCTCCTATAAAAATTAATAATGAAAGCTCACTGAAATAAAGAGAAAGAAACTCATTTATGAAAGAATAATAAAATAAAATAGCTAATGTGAAAAGTTGCCTGTTGGAGAATCAGATTTTGTAAGCAATTGTGTGAAGTATAAAGTGTGTGTGCTGGACTGCATGAGCCTGTGATTGCTGAGTTTCTCATGTCTGTTCCACACTGACAGTAACCACATTGACAGAAAGTGGCCTGGGAAGATGGCTTTATGCAGCACATCATTCAGAAAGTTTGAATGTGGGAAAGTGCAAAAACATCTGAGATACTCACTGTCCAAGGAAGTTTGCAAAAGAAATTATTACCATATACACACAAAGTATAAACTCTACTTCTATAGTAGGAAAGGAAAGGTAGATGCAGAATTGCGGAAGCTGGTTTATTGGGTCAGTTATTAAATTGCTCCTCTATAACTTTACACACAGTGAAATTTTTTCACTCTTCTGTGGGGAAAAGGCACATATAGAAGATACTTTGCAAGCTATGGAATTGCCCAAATATATCTATGCCACTCTGGAAATATTTGCAGCCATATATCACTTCACAAAATTTTTGCCGATCCTTCCCCTTTGTGTGAAGTGGAAACATCACTTCCACCCCAGCACTTTCTCCTTGCTCCAGGACCTAATCCTTCATGCTTTCTCCAGCTCATCTCTCCTACTCTTGTCAGACCCCTAATGCTGTTTCAAGCCAGTGCAGAAACAATAAAAAAAAAAGTATTTAAATACAAGCTGCAGGTCATTCCTCACTGCAGCTTCTTTACCTTCTGCTTTGGCGGCAGCATGATGCTGCTCTCCAGCAGTTGGCAGTTTACCATACTGCAGCTCTGCAAGATAAATCAGGGGCCAAGGCAGATCAGCTGCTTTTAAAAAAGTTAGGAATTTATTTCCCTGGGAGGAATTTCAGCTACTCTTGTAGGACTGTCTGTACCAAGCCACCCTAAGGCATTATGAACTTGGCAGCTTCCTAGTAGCAAAATCAACTTGTGAAATTTTCTTTTGGTGAAGGAGACTGGAAATTTTTGCAAGAAGTTTGCATCTGTAGTCACCCTTTTGGAGTGCATTATAACTTACATGTCCCTTCGACATACCTGTAGCTCTTTGGTCCTGTGTCCTCAGTGCATCTGGACCAAGTGTTCTTGTGCTTCCCAGGGAAAATCATGCAAGTAGCTTCCTTTTTTGAGTTGTGAGGATATCTGAGCAGAACCTTCTTTTGTAAGAAACTCAGTTTGGGCCACATCTTTAGTGAGGAACAATGACAGAATGAGAACATCTCACCTAATTCTCACTTAAAATCTATTTGGCAAGCATATCTCAGTTACAGTCATGTGTAACAAAGAAACTGAGTGTGGAGGCATCACTGAAATACTGCTAATTTCTTATTTTAGGCTTCAAGGCCCGGGGTAAGGTATTTCAGTATTTTTGAATCATCCAGCACACAGGAACTTGTATTTGAATATGACAATAAGATCCCTGATGGTACATAAGTAGATTCTTGACACTGGGAAGGCAGAGGGTCGCTCATTTACTGGGCCAGAAGTCAGTCCTACAGCTCACACTTTTGAAGCAAATCCTCTGCTCTAGTCTCTCTTCTCCCATCACCTGGATGAAAACCTGTAACTCTGAGTACCAACAAATAGAGAGAAAAGAGAGGAATCCTTTGTGGCTGTTTGCTATACTTAGTTCTAGTCATCTGTAGAATGTATTTTTATCCAAAATGGCATGAGGGAAGGTCCAGCTTAGTATGACCATATTATGTGTGGTAAGGATCAGCTATAGAAATCCAGTCTCATGTTTTCATAACTACAGTGGAGGAGTAATAGGTTTATAATGTTTTGACTCTTGACATTGTTCATATTCAGATTATGGAATATCCCTATGACTTATTTTGCAATTATTTTTTCTGAAACCTCCCTGTTCAGAAGAAGATTGCTGTGCCAGGAAACAGCAGTGTTGGTGTCCCAGAAGGTTTGTAATTATGTGTGCTTCTTATGGGAGGAGCCTTGATTCATTACTTGCCACCAACCTGGAGCAATTTTTCATCTGACTTCTGGGTTCTATTGGTTTTCCACACAATGGGCAAAACTCATTTTTATTTTATCTCCAGGGTGTCTGTGAAGGTTTGGTTGGGGTTAATTAGGAACAATATATTAACTTCAGCTTTCAGAATTGGAGTACTTTGCTAGGTGTCATGTGCCTGCCAAGGCTCATTCTTTTTCTGTCAGAACAGTGTTTTAGCCAATTGTTTTGTTAGAGGATGAGATTGGAAGGCACTAGACTGGCTTGTGGTGCAAATGCTCAGTCCTGAAGAAGCCAATCAGGTCACAAGCAGCTACTTGCTTTCTGCAGACCATCAAAGTTTAAGCAGGGTTTGAACCAGCACTGTTACTCAGAAGGGCTTTTATGTCATAGGCAGATTCTGCTCTTTCCTTTTACTGAAGAAACTGAGAGATCTTCAGCCTGTGGCAGTTATTGTTCTCACAGATGTTAGCATCCATCTTGTAGTGATGTCCTTCTGGGATTTTATTTCATTTTACTAGAAGTCTTTACAATTCTACGGGTTGTTTTTGTTTTGTTTGGGATTTTGTTTGGACTTTTGTTCAGATTTTTTTTTTAATTTCAGGATAATTACATTTGTGTCTGCAAAAGGCAAAGCTGAAGTTAACTGTCTGTTGCATCTGGTCTTAAACAGCAAAGGCAGTGCTGCCATGAACACCTTTGGCACAGCATTAGTTGCCAATCCTGAGACCGTTGGGTAGAGACACCGCACTCCTCCTCTACTTCTATGTGTCCCTGCAAGGGTTAGGCACACTGTAGTCCTTAATACATGTGTTTTCCTTCTTAGTTTATATTAAGATCTATAACATGAATCACAACACAGTCCTGGTGCCTGTATTATACTCCTACTACACACACCTACAGCTGTCTCACCACAAACCAGCTCACAAATTACAGCCTCTCTCTGCTACTTTGTGATACTGATCCTGGTATTAGAATGCTGACTTATTAGCAGACTTTTCTCTCTAATCCACTAACAGCAACCACACTAATAAGTGCATTGCCTTAGGTCTGACTGAACACATTCAATTCTTCTACTGAGTTCAGGGAGGGCAGAAGTAGGTTTAAGGTTGATAAGAACTTCATTTCCTTGGGAAAAAATCAACAATGAAAGATTTTCCTTCCTTCAATTAAATAATGGGTCTTAGGCAGGGACTGTTAAATCATGCTGTTTGTCTTGTTTATGTAGTGTCACTTCTCTTGATATTTCCCCGAAGACTTGCTATTTGGGGAGAAAAACATGTTCAATCCACCATCACTGTCTTCCTGTGTGGTAAGGGAAAACAGACATATTGTGTCATCAAAAATAGCATTGCCTGACAGCCTCTAAAAATATGCATCACACATCACCAGCTATTTTAAATATCTGGCTAAAGGAAGAAAACCTCTCCAACACATCTCAGTTATGAAGTATTGACACATTATCATTTTACATTAAAAAAACAGAGCCTCATTAGCAGAAACTTGTAATGAAGTTACTAAGCATTTTTAGCCATTTTGAACTATAGAATAGGAAGATACATTAGACTACTTAGATACTCTGAGGATGTAGATTTGGGAAATGCCCACAGAGAAATGATGTGAATCAATACACTAGGTACTCACTCCATCCCCTAGAGAATATTGCCCAGTTATTATATAAACTCAAAGCTTCCATTAATGACTCAAGATTAGACTGTAACACTAAGCAAAAATCAGTGCTGAAGGGAAACCATTCAAATCATGGGTTACAATTCTGGGCCCCAGCATCATCCTGAAGTGCTCTCCTCCAGTCCAGGAAAGTTATTTAGCATTTGCACAGAAATGAATTGTGAAAATTGTGCCAGCTCTTGAGGGCGGATTTTGCTTTCTTCAAACTTGTCTAGATTATGGAGTTCGTAGAAGTGCAGCATCTACAGATGTTTGAGCAGGCAGGATAGCAGTAGGGAACTGAATATTCCTTTTCCTTTCTCTGTTCACTCTTCAGAGAAGCTGACCAAGTTGTGAAGTATGAAAATGTGCTGCAACTTTTCATCAACCACACTACTATCATTTCCATCTCAGGCAGTACAGGACTGTCTGCAGCTCACAGTACTATTATTGGGGGCAACACCTCAATTACTATCTTTTACTCAACAAGAAGACCCAAAGTGCACTTTAGTCCTGGAAAGGGATCAATTTAAGCACTTCTGTGCAAGTAAAAATGTTCCTTTTGAAAAATCCTAAATTTACTGCACTCATTCTTTGCATATCATTACTTTGCAATGATTTTTTCTAATTTTTTCTTTGATAGGGTGGTGATGAGGTCACCAGCAGTCTGATATTTGCTACAGGTCAGGGGCATATCCCTGTGGGCTCTGAGTTCAATTTTACCAACAGTTCCAGGGATGCTTAAAATGTCCCTCAGTGAAGATCTGATATCAGGGATCCTCTGAGGGTATCCATCTTACCTGCATTGCTCAGAAGACTGCAACATGTTAACAGAAATGTGCCATGGAGCAGGAAATTTAGAGCTTTCATTCTTCTGAACTGTTATTCTCCTTTAAGATTAGTATTTTATCTGTACATTGCCTGCTTTTTCTTCAGTTTAAAAAAAATATTGCTGACACCATGTTTACCAGCAGACACATAATATATGCAGAGTGATTTTTGGTCATCTTGGAACTGCATAGTATGGAATGGTAGAGATTCTCCAGGGCTCATAACAATAAATTTCTTTTCTGTAGACACTGTAGTGTCCAAAACCCAGGTAAACCCTGCACTATGAATTGGGAAGTTCTGCTATTACTGATGATGCTTTTGACTTGCTGTGAGACCTTGAATAGAAGACAGTTCCTCTATGTTGCCTTAGTTTACCTTCCCAGACACTTTTTGTCTGTGTCTCTGGAACCTTTGGAACACAGTTCTTTAAAATGAGAGAAAAAAAAAAAGGTTAAAAAAGAAAATCTTTGCACGTAACATCTTTGCATTTGCAAGTAATGACATGATGTTGTTGCTTTTTCCCTCATCTTTGAAGTTAGTCTTTGGAACTGAAATACATAGAATTTACCCTGCATACATTACAGAATATAGGAAAACCCTCTGAGTTGCATAGCTCCATCCTGGAATTACAATAAGCATTTGTGGTGTTGCCATGCCAGTGAATATTGCCAGAGTTTAATGATCTGGTTGACATTAGATGATTTAAAACTAATTTTCTAAGTAATTTGACTAAACCTCAATAATTTACTAATGAAACATCTCATTTTTCTTTGGGAATGGCTGAGAAAAGGAACTTCTTGTTTTAAGAAATGAAACTCCAAGGTAATTGAAACTTTGCATCATTGTAGAATTAAGAAAAGCTTTGTCAGTTTGAGAGAAAACATATTCTCTGTGCTTATTCATCCTCCTCTCCGTTTCTGGGAAGTGAAAATTTTCTGTTGTGTCCTGTTGAGTTTTGGAGAGCATGCAGCAGAGGTTTACTGTCAGCATGAAAAGGTTTAGTCATGAATAGTAAAACTGCACAACCTAGTCATGCTTTACTACTCTTTTGTGTCTCTAGATTTGTTTTCTGGACAGACTCAAAAAGTGTTGCTTTTGTGCCAGAGAGCTGATGTGAAAGGTTTTCCACTTGCTAATGGTATCTTACATTTCCCTTCTGTTTGCAGAACTTTGTGATGAGTTTACAGGAGGGTTAAGACCTCCCCAGCAGAACTGGCATGAATTATTCCTTTATAGTAGTACTGGAACACTGCTCTATGTGAACCCTCTGGATAAAGGTTGTAGTATCTCAGAATATCTATTTCCCCATAGAAGGAGAGACATAATGGTTGTGAGAAAGGGGATATGTACCATGAAGGGTTCTGCACACAGAGGTCACCATCCTGAGGTAGCTGTGCCGCTGCTGCTCACTTTCACCAGTTAGGTATGCCATGGGAGAATAATAATGTGCAATCAGGGCAGAGCTGTGGGTGTGACAATGCCAGGGTGTAAGTCCAGTCAGGAAGAGCCAGCAGGTCATTATCTAATGATCATGTGGTCATGTGAGGAGATGGGAGACTTGTTACTTCTTTACCAGGAATTTGCCTCTGAGTCAAGTGCTTGTATAGCAACCTTTTTTTAGGGTTAAAATGAAGAACATGGGGGTTTTCTATTCAGATTTCTGTAGCTCTGAGAATGGGAACTGCTTTGTACACTCTGGTCTGAGTCTTATGGATAGATAAATACCTTTGGTTAGTGGTGAAAAAGAAATATAAAAGTAAGGATATCTCAGAGTTACCTTGGGATCTATATTCCAGCTCCCATCTGCAGAGTGCATGTTTAAAATGTCTATGACAGGGTGGTAGAGACATCTCCGTTCTGACAGCTACAGACAGACCATGGCTCATGGTTTCAGCTTTGTTCTTTATACTGTGCTTGTTTTCTTATATTGGTACTTGGCTATGTCTTTTTTTCTCAGGGAGTGTTCTTCCAGATTCCTTGTTAGAATGTAAGTATCCTTTTTGCTTGCAGATGATGTGCCTATCCTTATGGAGAATGAAAAAGACAATACATGCATTATCTGGGCAACTGGGAGACAAAAGTGTGATACATTTTGAGTTCCTGAAGGATAATAGTGGTTTGAGTGATTTCTCAATGGCAAGTTGCTTTAGTTTTCTTTCCTGTTGTTACCCTTATTTGAGAAATTGTGAGGCTTAAAGTATTACTGCCTAAAGTTCTATAGAAATGCAGAGAGTTGTCCAAGTGTTCCTGCTGAAAACTCAGACTGAAGGGAGTAAACTCTTCCCTTGCTATGCTGTAACTGGTAAATAAAATAAATATAGACCTGTCACCTTTCCAAGTGCTGGGGTTAAGGGTTACTTGTCCTCTGCTCCCAGATTTACACAGCAATTTCTTGTTGTCATGCTTCAGAAGTGAAGGAATTTCTGAAGCAACATACCTCAACAGATAAGAATACTTCAGCTGAAAAAATAAAGTGTTCAGGTGGCAGTGCATTTGGATTATGAACTATTTGTGGATAATGAATTAGTCTTTCTCTAATAATCAATTTCTGCAACATCCAGGAAAAAAAAAAAGAAAACTGTGGATACCTTCTAACTGTTTTGCCATTTTCCAAAACATGCTTCTGGCAAGATATCAACAGGAATTAATTAACATTAATAAAACCTGAAAGCAACAGCTAAAAGTGTTTGATTCAGAGGTGGTAAGTATTTGCCTGCTGCCACCCTAACTGGGTGCTCTCCAAGCATGGGCAGGCTGCACAGAGCAGAGAGCCCACTCCGATGGAAAGCTGTGAGCGATGGCTTTGGCAGGGGAATGGAAGGCTCACCTTTCACAACGTGCTGTGTAACACTGGTATAAAATGGCTCCTATTTGCAGGCTGGAAGGAAGGTCAAAAAAGCATGTTTGAGAATGTGACTGATGGGCAGTACACTGGAGATGAAAGACCCTGCAACTCCAGTCTCTTGGGAAGAGTCACAGAAAAGAAAGCAAAAGATGGATGGCCTGGGGAGGAGAGCTCCAGTGCAGGTAGGAATGTGCTGCCTTCTGATTTCCCACAGCTGAGCACAGCCTGGGATCTCCTGTGTAAACAACTCATGTTAGTTGTTGGTCAAACTGAAATCCAGAGGGTTCTTGGAGCCAGGGTTGGAGATGGTCAGCCAAAGTGGGGACTGCATCACAGAGGTGGCTGGTGTGG
>NW_005054361.1:3162294-3164353 GCF_000277835.1 Geospiza fortis
TCCTGGATGAATCAGGACAGACCGTGGTGTGGGCTGTGGAACAGATGTAGCAAACTGTATTTGAATATTTGCAATTGTAAAAACACCAAATGGTGGATCATCTGATTCTGTAGGGGCTGTCAGGGCTCTTAGAGAGACCTCTGTCATGTTGCCCTTGCAGTGAGGAAGTGTGGACTTTAGACGGAGGACTTGGGAGGGATGTTGCTACTGAGTAAGAAAGCAGCATGGACTCCAAGAAGGCTGGTTTGCACAACCACGCTTTAATATGAAAAACTCTTCTCTTTTATTGACTGTTCTGATACATTCCACTTGATTGGCTAATTAACAAAAACACCTTTCCCACAAACAATCCTTGAGAAGGACAGAAAAACAGAGTAGGAAAACATCGCCTGCAGGTTGTTTATAATAACAAGTTATCATCGTTTCTCTACAACCCCCTAAAAAGTCTCACAAGTCCGCTGTGAGAAAACTAATCTCATTTTCTCGCTCTCTGACCAGACTGTCACATCCACAGAGGAAGGCCAAGGTGGAGTCAGGAATAAAAACTGGCCCAAACAGGAGCAGGAGAAGAGATGATGTCTGCAGTATCTTCATGCTGCTGTTATCCTGGCCCCTTTCCTTTTTTTCTGGTGAACCATATTTGTTTCTGTCCATAGCTTGGGCAAATACTTCACTCACTAAGCTCTCCTTGAAAAGAAGATCTCTAGTTCTCAACATTCATAAATAGCAGGATTTTGTATTTAGCCCCTGTCTTGGTTTAGAGCAAAATTTTGGGGGAGAGAGAGAGAGTCCCCAGAGGGGCTCTAGTAGGAGGATAAATTCAATTGGCCCCTCCCCCCCACAACCAGTCCGGGAGAAAATACCTCCTTGAAGAAAAGTGGAAAAAAGCTGTTTATTAAACAATAGAACCTAACAATATTAAAACAATAAAACCCCTTGCCGCTCTAAAAGAGATGACCAATTGAGAAAACCCCCCCCGGTTGCAGCCCAGCTCACTCAGTCTCTTATCAGTCCTTCTGGTGCTGGAATTCTCACAGGCCAGGCCCGGCCTGGCCCGGTGGCCACAGGTGTGAGCTGCCGGTGCTTCCCTGGGTGTTCAGTCCAGAGCAGGTTCCAAGAGGTCCAAAGAAAAGGAAAAGAAAAACCACAGTCCAGGGACTCTTCTTTGCCTCAGCCAGCTAAAACTAACCAAAAGCAAAAGGAGAGCTCTCTGTCCTGCCGTCTGTCTGTCCGCAGACAACACAGTCCTGGAGGAGGAATGCGGGGGAGTACGTGCAAATGTCTGAGCGAAGAAAAAAAAAAGAACTGTGCGATTCTTCTCTCCCCCCTTTCACTCTCTGCAACAAGTCTTAAAGGTGCAAAACTTATTATTATTCAGCATAAACCAATGAGACGATTTGGGGATAAAAGCATCATATAGTCAACCCAGGACAGCCCCTCAGTATCAGTGTTACCAATTCTTCCAATGAGTCTGACATATAAAGACTTTATCATGGTTACTGTAAGCATGCAGAAATGCCAGACACTCCCTAAAGGACAAGGACCTGAGGGTCCTTCCTTCTCAGGGCAGAAGGGCAGGACCTCACAAGTAGAGGTCCATCCTGCATCCTAGAAGTGAGGCAGCACCAGCCCTGGCCATCAGGGATGGGAGGGGATGGGATGGGATGGGATGGGATGGGATGGGATGGGAGGAGATGGGAGGAGATGGGATGGGATGTGGGCCCAACTCAGTGGGGCCCTTGGCCAGCCAGAGCTGTGGGATGCCAAAGACTGGCTCTGCTGCTTCACTGCTGGAGCAGGGTCTGATGGTCCTGGGCAGTGGACACAGTGAGACAGAGACAGCCAAGGCTGGTGATGCCCTCAGGGCCTGGCTGTTACAGTGGGTGGCCTCCAAGAACCCAGAAAAACTTCAGCAGCTGACGTGAGTGTATCTAGAGAATGGCATACGAGAAATAACAGGCTCGTTCCTAGCTAATAGTGACCCTTGAGGACAGTGTGTGGATAACAGATGATGCAGGATTCCCTCCAGTAAGCAAGTGCAAATCTTTGGACAGGAGCT